>NC_081407.1:497545751-497716490 GCF_030272615.1 Cryptomeria japonica | reverse complement strand
AATCAGGACTTCCATCTTGAAACCTTGTTGTGCCTCCAAACATCGATTGTGATGCTCTCAAATGGGTTCTAAGAGCACAATGTGCATCAAAATTGAATTGTGTTGCTACTGGTTCTAGAATTGGGGCTTGCATCTTGAAACCTTGTTGTGCCTACAAACATTGATTTTGATGCTTCGAAACTGAGGCTTTCGAGACACAAGCTTTGAAATGAGGTTCTAAGAGCACGATGTGCGCCAAAATCATATTTTGATGCTATTGACTTTAGAATTGGGACTTGCATTTTCAAACCTTGTTGTGCCTCCAAACATTGATTTTGATGCTCCAAAACTAGGTCTTTCGAGGTAGAAGCTCTGAAATGAGCTTCTAAGAGAATGATGTGTGTCAAAATGGAATTTTGATGCTACAGGCTCAGGAATAGGTACTTGCTTCTTGAAACCTTACTGTTCCTCAAAACATTGATTTTGATGTTCCAAAATCAGGGCTTTCAAAGCACAGGCTCCGAAATGAGGTTCTAAGAGCACGATGTACATCAAAATTGCGTTTTTGACGCTACCGACTCTGGAATTGGGACTTGTGTCTTGAAACCTTGTGGTGCCTCCACACACTAATTTTTATACTCCAAAATTGAAGCTTTTGATGCAGGACCTTTGAAATGAGGTTCTAAGAACACCATGTTTGTCCAAACATGGTGTTCTTACAACTTCATTTCGAAGGTTGTGCCTCAAAAGCCTCGTTTTTTTAGAATAAAAATTAGTGTTTGGAGACAGAACAAAGTTTCAAGACACAAGTCCCAATTCTAGAGTTTGGAGACAGAACAAAGTGCATTTCGGAGCTTGTGCCTGGAAAGCCCTGATTTTGGAACATCAAAATCAATGTTTTGAGGCACAACAAGGTTTCAAGAAGCAAGTATCTATTTTGGAGCTTGTAGCGTCAAAATGAAGCTCATTTCGGAGCTTGTGCCTCGAAAGACCCATTTTTGGAGCATCAAAATCAATGTTTGGAGGCACAACAAGGTTTCAAGATGCAAGTCCCGATTATATAGTCAATAGCGTCAAAATTTGATTTTCGCGCACATCGTGCTCTTAGAACCTCATTTTGAAGCTTGTGTACATCGTGCTCTTAGAGCCTCATTTCGGAGCTTCTGCGTTGAAAGCCCTGATTTTGGAACATCAAAATCAATGTTTTGAGGCACAACAAGGTTTCAAGAAGCAAGTCCCTATTCCAGATGCTGTAGCTTCAAAATTTCATTTTGACGCACATCATTCTCTTAGAAGCTCATTTCGAAGCTTGTGCCTCGAAAGACCCAGTTTTTTAAGCATCAAAATCAATGTTTGGAGGCACAACAAGGTTTCAAGATGCAAGTCCTGATTCTCAAGCTGATAGCGTCAAAACACTATTTTGAAAAATATGGTGTTCTTAGAACCCCATTTTGGAGGTTGTGCCTCAAAAGCCTCATGTTTGGAGAATAAAAATTAGTGTTTGGAGGCAAAACAAGGTTTCTAGACACAAGTCCCAATTCCAGAGTCGGTAGCATCAAAAGGCAATTTTGATGTACATCATGCTCTTAGAACATCGTTTTGGAGCTTGTGCCTTGAAAGCCTTGATTTTGGAACATCATAATCAATGTTTTGAGGCACAACAAGGTTTCAAGAAACAAGTCCCTATTTTGGAGCCTGTAGCGTCAAAATTCCATTTTGACGCACATCATTCTCTCAGAAGCTCACTTCGGAGCTTGTGCCTCGAAAGACGTAGTTTTGGAGCATCAAAATCAATGTTTGGAGGCACAACAAGGTTTCAAGATGCAAGTCCCAATTGTAGAGTCAATAGCATCAAATTTGATTTTGGAAACACATCGTGCTCTTAGAACCTCATTTTGAAGCTTGTGCCTCAGAAGCCTTGGTTTCGAAGCATCAAAATCAGTGTTTAAAGGCACAACAACGTTTCAAGATGCAAGCCCTGATTCTAGAGCCACTAGCATCAAAATTCAATTTTTATGAACATTTTGCTCTTACAACCCTGTTTTAGAAATTGTGCCTCAAAAGCCCTAGTTTTGGAGCATCAAAATCGATGTTTGGATGCACAACAAGGTTTCAAGATGCAAGTTCTGATTTTGGAGTCGCTAGAATCATAATTTGATTTTGACGCACATCGTGCTCTTAGAACCTTGTTTTGGAGCTTATGCCTCAAAATCTTTGGTTTCGAAGCATCAAAATTGGTGTTTGGAGGCACAACAAGCTTTCAAGATGCAACTCGCTATTACAGAGCCTGTAGTGTCAAAATATGATTTTGATGCACATCGTGCTCTTAGAACCTCATTCTGGAGTGTGTGGCTCGAAAGCTCTAGTTTTTGGAACATCAAAATCAATGTTTAAAGGCACAAGAAGGTTTCAAGACACAAGTCCTGATTCTCAAGCTGATAGCGTCAAAACACGACTTTGACAAACATGGTGTTCTTAGAACCTTATTTCAGAGGTTGTACCTCAAAAGCCTCATTTTTGGAGCATAAAAATTAGTGTTTGGAGGCACTACAAGGTTCAAGACACAAGTCCCAATTTGAGAGTCGGTAGTGTCAAAACGCAATTTTGATGTACATCATGTTCTTAGAACCTCATTTCGGAGCTTGTGCATTGAAAGCCCTGATTTGGGAACATCAAAATCATTGTTTTGAGGCACAACAAGGTTTCAAGAATAAAGTCCCTATTCCAGAGGCTGTAGCATCAAAATTCAATTTTGATGCACATTGTGGTCTTAGAACCTTGTTTTAGAAATTGTACCTCAAAAACCTCAGTTTTGCAGCATCAAAATCGATGTTTGGAGGCACAACAAGGTTTCAAGATGCAAGTCCTGATTCTCGAGCCGGTAGAGTCAAAATTTGATTTTGACGTGTGTGCTCTTAGAACCTTGTTTTGGAGCTTATGCCTCAAAATCTTTGGTTTCGAAGCATCGAAAATCGTGTTGCGAGGCGCAACAAGCTTTGGAGCGTGTGGCTCAAAAACTCCAATTTCAGAACATCAAAATCAATGTTTAAAGGCACAACAAGGTTTCAAGACACAAGTCCCGATTCTCAAGCTCATAGCGTCAAAACACGATTTTGACAAACACGGTGTTCTTAGAACCTCATTTCGGAGGTTGTGCCTCAAAAGCCTCATTTTTGGAGCATAAAAATTAGTGTTTAGAGGCACAACAAGGTTTCAAGACAAAAGTCCCAATTCCAGATTCAGTAGCATCAAAATGCAATTTTGATGTACATCGTGCTCTTAGAACCTCATTTCAGAGCTTGTGCCTTGAAAGCCCTGATTTTCGAACATCAAAATCAATGTTTTGAGGCACAACAAGTATTCAAGAACCAAGTCCCTATTCGAGAGCCTGTATTATCAAAATTCCATCTGAGAACCTCATTTTGAAGCTTTTGCCTCGCATTTTCGGAGCATCAAAATCAGTGTTTTGAGACACAAAAAGGATTCAAGATGCAAGCCTCGATTCTGGAGCCAGTAGCATCAAAATTCAATTTTGATGCACATTGTGCTCTTAGAACCCTGTTTTAGAAATTGTGCCTCAAAAGCCCCAGTTTTGGAGCATCAAAATCGATGTTTGGAGGCACAACAAGGAATGCAAGTCTTGATTCTGGAACCGGTAGCTTCAAAATTTGATTTTGGCACACATCATGCTCTTAGAACCTTGTTTTGGAGCTTATGCCTCAAAATCTTCTGTTTCGAAGCATCAAAATTGGTGTTTGGAGGCACAACAAGCTTTCAAGACACAAATTCCTATTATGGAGACTGTTGTGTCAAAACGTGATATTGATGCACAACATGCTCTTAGAACCTCGTTTCGGAGTGTGTTGCTCGAAAGCTACAGTTTCAAAACATCATAATCAATGTTTAAAGGCACAACAAGGTTTCAAGACACATGTCCTGATTCTCAATTTGATAGCGTTAAAACATGATTTTGATAAACATGTTGTTCTTAGAACCCCATTTCGGAGGTTGTGTCTCAAAAGCCTCATTTTTAGAGCATAAAAATTAGTGTTTGGAGGCACAACAAGGTTTCCAGACACAAGTCCCAATTCCAGAGTCGGTAGAGTCAAAACGCAATTTTGATGTACATTGTGCTCTAAGAACCTCATTTCAGAGGTTGTGTCTTGAAAGCCCTGATTTTGGAACATCAAAATCAATGTTTTGAGGCACAAAAATGTTTCAAGAAGCAAGTCCCTATTCGAGAGCCTGTAGTGTAAAAATTCCATTTTGACGCACATAATTCTCTTAGAAGCTCATTTAGGAGCTTGTGCCATGAAAGACTTAGTTTTGGAGCATCAAAATCAATGTTTGGAGGCACAACAAGGTTTCAAGATGCAACTCCCTATTACGGAGCCTATGTGTTAAAACATGATTTTGATGCACATTGTGCTCTTAGAACCTCGTTTCGGAGCGTGTGGCTCAAAAGCTCAACATCAAAATCAATGTTTAAAGGCACAATAAGCTTTCAAGAAACAAGTCCGGATTCTCAAGCTGATAGTTTGGAGGCACAACAAGGTTTCAAGACACAAATCCCAATTCCAGAGTCGGTAGCATCAAACAGAATTTTTATGTACATCGTGCTCTTAGAACCTCATTTCGGAACTTGTGCCTGGAACGCCCTAATTTTGGAACATCAAAATCAATGTTTTGAGGCACAAGGTTTCAAGAAGCAAGTCCCTACTATGGAGCAAGTCCTGATTCTAGAGTCAATAGCGTCAAAATCTTATTTGGGGCACATCATGCTCTTAGAACCTTATTTCGAAGCTTGTGGCTCGAAAGCCCCAGTTACGAGGCATCAAAATCACTGTGTTGAGGCACAACAAGCAAGGTTCAAGATGCAAGCCCCGATTTTAGAGCCAGTAGTATCAAATTCAATTTGATGGTGATTGTGCTCTTAGAACCCTATTTTAGAAATTGTGCTTCAAAAGCCGCAGTTTTGTAGCATAAAAATCGATGTTTGTAGGCACAACAAGATTTCAAGATGCAAGTCCTGATTCTTGAGCCGGTAGAGTTAAAATTTGATTTTGACGCACATCGTGGTCTTAGAACCTTGTTTTGGAGCTTATGCCTCAAAATATTTGGTTTCGAAGCATCAAAATTCATGTTTGGAGGCACAACAATCTTTCAAGATGCAAGTCCCCATTCCGGAGCCTGTAGTGTCAAAAAGTGATTTTGATGCACATCGTGCTCTTAGAACCTCATTTTGGAGCGTGTCGCTCGAAACCTCCAGTTTCAAATTATCAAAATCAATGTTTAAAGGCACAACAAGGTTTCAAGACACAAGTCCCGATTCTCAAGCTCATAAGCGTGAAAACACGATTTTGACAAACACGGTGTTCTTAGAACCTCATTAGGGAGGTTGTGCCTCAAAAGCCTCATTTTTGGAGCATAAAAATTAGTGTTTGGAGGCACATTAAAGTTTCAAGAGACAAGTCCCAATTCAGGAGTCTGTAGCATCAAAACGCAATTTTGATGTACATCGTGCTCTTAGAACCTCATTTCAGAGCTTGTGCATTGAAAGCCCTGATTTCGAAACATCAAAATCAATGTTTTGAGGCACAACAAGGTTTCAAGAAGCAAGTCCCTATTCCAGAGCCTGTAGCATCAAAATTCCATTTTGACGCACATCATTCTCTTAGAAGTTCATTTCGGAGCTTATGGCTTGAAAGACCTAGTTTTGGAGCATCAAAATCAATGTTTGGATTCACAACAAGGTTTCAAGATGCAAGTCCTGATTCTATAGTCAATAGCGTCAAAATCTGATTTTGGCGTATATCGTGCTCTTAGAACCTCGTTTCGAAGCTTGTGCCTCGAAAGTCTCAATTTCAAAGCATCAAAATCAATGTTTTGAGGCACAAGAAGGTTTCAAAATGCAAGCCCCGATTCTAGAGCCATTAGCATCAAAATTCAATTTTGAAGCACATTGTGCTCTTAGAACCCTATTTTAGAAATTGTGCCTCAACAGCCGCAGATTTGGAGCATCAAAATTGATGTTTAAAGGCACAACAAGGGTTCAAGATGCAAGTCCTAATTTGAAGCCGTTAGAGTCAATTTTTTGGTTTTGATGCACATCTTGCCCTTAGAACCTTGTTTTGGAGCTTATGCCTCAAAATCTTTGGCTTCGAATCAACAAAAATGGTGTTTTGACGCTAGAGGATCAGGAATTGGGACTTGTGTCTTGAAACCTTGTTGTGCCTCCAAACACTAATTTCTATGCTCCAAAAATGAGGCTTTTGAGGCACGACCTCCAAAATGAGGTTCTAAGAACACCATGTTTGTCAAAATCATGTTTTGACACTATCAGCTTGAGAATCGGGACTTGTGTCTTGAAACCTTGTTGTGCCTTTAAACATTGATTTTGATGTTTTGAAACTGGAGCTTCTGAGCAACAGGCTTCAGAATGAGGTTCTAAGAGCATGATGTGCATCAAGATCACGTTTTGACACTACAGGCTACAGGATAGGGACTTGCATCTTGAAAGCTTGTTGTGCCTGCAAACACCAATTGTGATGCTTCAAAACTAAAGATTTTGACGCATAAGCTCCAAAACAAGGTTCTAAGAGCACGATGTGTGTCACAATCAAATTCTGACGCTATCGGCTCCAGAATCAGGACTTGCATCTTCAAACCTTGTTGTGCCTCCAAACATCGATTTTGATGCTCGAAAACTGGGGCTTTTGAGGGACAATTTCTAAAATAGGGTTCTAAGAGAACGATGTGCCTCAAAATTAATTTTTGATGCTACTGGCTCTAGAATCAGGACTTGCATCTTGAAACCTTGTTATGCCTCCAAACATTGATTTTGATACTCCAAAACTGCGTTTTTCGAGGCACAAGCTCGGAAATGAGCTTAAGACAATAATGTGCGTCAAAATGTAATTTTGATGCTACAGGCTCCAGAATAGGGACTTACTTCTTGGAACCTTGTTGTGCCTCCAAACACTAATTTTTAATGCTCTAAAGAAGAGGCTTTTGAGGCATAAACTCTGAAATGAGGTTCAAAGAATACAATGTTTGTCAAAATTGTGTTTTGACGCTATCAGCTTGAGAATCAGGACTTGTGTTGTGAAACCTTGTTGTGCCTTTAAACATTGATTTTGATGTTTTGAAACTAGAGATTTAGAACCACACGCTTCGAAACAAGGTTCTAAGATGTGCATCAAAATCAAGTTTTGACACTACGGGCTCCGAAATACGGACTTGCATCTTGAAAGCTTGTTGTTCCTCCAAACACCAATTTTGATGCTACTGGCTCTAGAATCAGGG
The DNA here is from genome assembly GCF_030272615.1 of Cryptomeria japonica. Lineage (NCBI taxonomy): Eukaryota > Viridiplantae > Streptophyta > Pinopsida > Cupressales > Cupressaceae > Cryptomeria > Cryptomeria japonica. The sequence continues at coordinate 497,709,206 of NC_081407.1, read as the reverse complement.
CTTGCATCTTGAAACCTTGTTGTGCCTCAAAAAATTAATTTTGATGTTCCGAAACAGAGGTTTTCGAGGCACAAGCTTCAAAATGAGGTTCGAAGAGCAAGATGTGCGCCAAAATCAGATTTTCACGCTATTGACTCTAGAATCAGGACCTGCATCTTGAAACCTTGTTGTGCCTCCAAACATCAATTGCGACGCTAAAAAACTGGGGCTTTTGAGGCACAATTTGTAAAACAGGGTTCTAAGAGCACAATGTGCATCAAAATTAAATTCTGATGCTAATTTTGAGGCATAGCTCCAAAAAAAGGTTCTAAGAGCACAATGTGCGTCAAAATCAAATTTCGACGCTACCAGCTCGAGAATCAGGACTTGCATCTTGAAACCTTGTTGTATCTCTAAACATTAATTTTGATGCTCCAAATCTGGGGCTTTTGAGGCACAATTTCTAAAACAGGGTTCTAAGAGCACAATGTGCATCAAAATTGAATTTTGATGGTACTGGCTCTAGAATCGGGGTTGGCATCTTGAAACCTTGTTGTGCCTCAAAACAACAAGGTTTCAAGACACAAGTCCCGATTCTCAAGCTGATATCGTCAAAACACGATTTTGACAAACACGGTGTTCTTAGAACCTACTTTCAGATTTTGTGCCGCAAAAGCCTCATTTTTGGAGGATAAAAATTAGTGTTTGGAGGCACAACAAGGTTTCAAGACACAAGTCCCAATTCCAGAGTCGGTAGCGTCAAAACATAATTTTGATGTACATCGTGCTCTTAGAACCTCATTTCGGAGCTTATGCCTTAAAAGCCCTAATTTTGGAACATCAAAATCACTATTTTGAGGCACATCAAGGTTTCAATAAGCAAGTCCCTATTCTAGAGCCTATAGCATCAAAATTCAATTCTCTTAGAAGCTCATTTCGGAGCTTGTGCCTCGAAAGACCCAGTTTTGGAGTATCAAAATCAATGTTTGGAGGCACAACAAGGTTTAAAGATGCAATTCCCGATTTTAGAGACAATAGCGTCAAAATTTGATTTTGCCGCACATCGTGCTCTTACAACCTCATTTTGAAGCTTGTGCCTCGAAAGCCCCAGTGTCAAAAACGTGATTTTGATGCACATCGTGCTCTTAGAACCTCGTTTCAGAGCGTGTTGTGCGAAAGCTCCAATTTCAAAACATCAAAACCAATGTTTAAAGGCACAACAAGGTTTCAAGACACAAGTCCCGATTCTCAAGCTGATAGAGTTAAAATACGATTTTGATAAACATGGTGTTCTTAGAACCCGATTTTGGAGGTTGTGCCTCAAAAGTCTCATTTTTAGAGCATAAAAATTAGTGGTTGGAGGCACAACAAGCTTTCCAGACACAAGACCCAATTCAAAGAGTCAGTAGTATCAAAACGCAATTTTGATGTACATCGTGCTCTAAGAACCTCATTTCAGAGGTTGTGCCTTGAAATCCTTGATTTTGGAACATCAAAATCAATGTTTTGAGGCACAACAAGGTTTCAAGAAGCAAGTCCCTATTCCAGAGCCTGTAGCGTCAAAATTCCATTTTGACGCACATCATTCTCTTAGAAGCTCATTTAGGAGCTTGTGCCTCGAAAGACCCAGTTTTGGAGCATCAAAATCAATGTTTGGAAGCACAACAAGGTTTCAAGATGCAACTCCCTATTATGGAGCCTGTAGCATCAAAATTCTATTTTGACACACATCATTCTCTTAGAAGCTCATGTCGGAGCTTGTGCCTCGAAAGACCCGGTTTTGGAGTATCAAAATCAATATTTGGAGGCACAACAAGGTTTCAAGATGCAAGTCCCGATTCTAGAGTCAATAGCGTCAAAATCTGAATTGGGGCACATCGTGCTTGTGGCTCGAAAGGCACGTTTGCGAAGCATCAAAGTCAATGTTTTGAGGCACAACAAGGTTTCAAGATGCAAGCCCCGATTCTAGAGCCAGTAGCATCAGAATTCAATTTTGATGCACATTGTGCTCTTAGAACCCTTTTTTAGAAATTGTGCCTCAAAAGCCCCAGTTTTGGAGCATCAAAATCGATGTTTGGAGGCACAACAAGGTTTCAAGATGCAAGTCGTGATTTTGGACCCGGTAGCATCAAAATTTGATTTTGACGCACATCGTGCTCTTAGAACCTTGTTTTGGAGCTTATGCTTGAAAATCTTCGGTTTCGAAGCATCAAAATTGGTGTCTAGAGGCACAAAAAGCTTTCAACGCGCAAGTCTCTATTCCGGACCCTTTAGTGTCAAAACGTGATTTTGATGCACATCATGCTCTTAGAACCTCGTTTTGTGTGGCTCGAAAGCTCCAGTTTCAAAATATTCAAAATCAATGTCTAAAGGTAAAACAAGGTTGTTCTTAGAACCTCATTTTAGAGGTTGTGCCTCAAAAGCCTCGTTTTTGGAGCATAAAAATTAGTGTTTGGAGGCACAACAAGGTTTCAAGACACAAGTCCCAATTCTAGAGTCGGTAGCATCAAAATGCAATTTTGATGTACATCGTGCTCTTAGAACCTCATTACGGAGCTTGTGCCTTGAAAGACCTGATTTGGGAACATCAAAATCAATGTTTTGAGGCACAACAAGGTTTCAATAAGCAAGTCCCTATTCTGGAGCCTGTAGCGTCAAAAATCCATTTTGATGCACATGAAGCTCATTTCAGAGCTTGTGCCTCGAAATACCCAGTTTTGGAGCATGAAAAGCAATGTTTGGAGGCAAAACAAAGTTTCGAGATGCAACTCCTGATTCTAGAGTCAATAGCATCAAAATTTGATTTTAGCACACATCGTGCTCTGAGAACCTCATTTTGAAGCTTGTGCCTCGAAAGCCCCATTTTCGAAGCATCAAAATCAGTGTTTTGAGGCACAACAAGGTTTCAAGATGCAAGCCCCGATTTTAGAGCCAGTAGCATCAAAATTCAATTTTGATGCACATTCTGCTCTATTTTAGAAATTGTGCATCAAAAGCCCCAGTTTTGGAGCATTAAAATCGATGTTTGGAGGCACAACAAGGTTTGAAGATGCAACTCTTGATTCTGAAGCTGGTAGCATTAGAATTTGATTTTGACACACATCGGGCTCTTAGAACCTTGTTTTGGAGCTTATGCCTCAAAATCTTTAGTTTTGAAGCATCAAAATTGGTGCTTGGAGGCACAACAAGCTTTCAAGAGGCAAGTCCCTATTACGGAGCCTGTAGTGTCAAAATGTGATTTTGATGCACATCGTGCTCTTAGAATCTTGTTTCAAAGCATGTGGCTCAAAAGCTCCAGTTTCCAAACATCAAAATCAATGCTTTGAAGACGCAAGTCCCTATTCCATAGCCTGTAGTGTCAAAACATTATTTTGATGCACATCTTGCTCTTAGAACCTCATTTCAGAGCATGTGGCTTGAAAGCTCCACTTTCAAAACATCAAAATGAATGTTTAAAGGCACAACAAGGTTTGAATACACAAGTCTTGATTCTCAAGCTAATAGCATTTAAAGATTATTTTGACAAACATGGTGTTCTGAGAACCTCATTTCGGAGGTCGTGCCTCAAAAGCCTCATTTTTGGAGCATAAAAATTACTGTTTGGAGGCAAAAACAAGGTTTCAAGACACAAGTCCCAATTCTAGAGTCGGTATCCTCAAAACGCAATTTTGATGTATATCGTGCTCCTAGAACCTCATTCGGAGCTTGTGCCTTGAAAACCCTGATTTTGGAACATCAAAATCAATGTTTTGAGACACAACAAGGTTTCAAGAAGCAAGTCCCTATTCCAGAGCCTGTAGCGTCAAAATTCCATTTCGATGCACAATATTCTCTTAGAAGCTTAGTTTGGAGCTTGTGCCTCGAAAGACCCAATTTTGGAGCATCAAAATCAATGTTTGGAGGCACAACAAGTTTTCAAGATGCAAGTCCCAATTTTAGAGTCAATAGCGTCAAAATCTGATTTTCGCTCCTATCGTGTTCTTAGAACCTCATTTCAAATCTTGTGCCTCAAAAACCCCAATTTCGGCGTATCAAAATCAGTATTTTGAGGCACAACAAGGTTTGAAAATGAAAGCCCCGATTGAGCCAGTAGCATCAAAATTCAATTTTGATGCGCATTGTGCTTTTAGAACCTTGTTTTAGAAATTGAGCCTCAAAAGCCCCAGTTTTGGAGCATCAAAATCGATGTTTGGAGGCACAACAAGGTTTCAAAATGCAAGTCGTGATTCTGAATCCGGTAGAGTCAAAATATGATTTTGATGCACGTCGTGCTTTTAGAAGCTTGTTTTGGTGCTTATGCTTCAAAATCTTCGGTTTCGAAGCATCAAAATTGGTGTTTGGAGGCACAACAAGCTTTCAAGATGCAAATCCCTATTTCGGAGCTTGTAGTGTCAAAACGTGATTTTTATGCACATCATGCTCTGAGAACCTCGTTTCAGAGCCTGTGGCTCGAAAGCTCCAGTTTCAAAACATCAAAATCAATGTTTAAAGGCACAACAAGGTTTTCAGACACAAGTCCCAATTCCAGAGTCGGTAGCGTCAAAACGCACTTTTGATGTACATCGTACTCTTAGAACCTCATTTCGGAGCTTCTGCCTTGAAAGTTCTGATTTTGGAACATCAAAATCAATGTTTTGAGGCACAACAAGGTTTCAAGAAGCAAGTCCCTATTCCAGGGCCTGTAGCGTCCAAATTCTATTTTGACGCACATCATTCGCTTAGAAGCTTATTTCGGAGCTTGTGCCTGAAAGACCCAGTTTTGGAGCATCAAAATCAATGTTTGAAAGCACAACAAGGTTTCAAGATACAAGTCTCGATTCTAGAGTCAATAGCATCCAAATCTGATTTTTGGCAAACATCATGCTCTTAGAACCTCATTTTGAAGCTTGTGCCTCGAAAGCCCCAGTTTCGGAGCATCAAAATCAGTGTTTTGAGGCACAACAAGGTTTCAAGATGAAAGCCCCGATTCTAGAGCCAGTAGCAATTCTGATGCACATTGTGCTCTTAGAACCCTATTTTACAAATTTTGCTTCAAAATCCCTAGTTTTGGAGTATCAAAATTGATGTTTGGAGGCACAACGAGGTTTCAAGATGCAAGTCCTGATTCTGGATTCAGTAGCGTCAAAATTTGATTTTGACGCACATCGTGCTCTTAGAACCTTATTTTGGAGCTTATGCCTCAAAATCATTGGTTTTGAAGCATCAAAATTGGTGTCTGAAGGCACAACAAGCTTTCAAGATGCAAGTCCCTATTCCGGAGCCGGTAGTGTCAAAACATGATTTTGATGCACATCGTGCTCTTAGAACCTCGTTTCAAAGTGTGTGGCTTCGAAAGCTCCAGTTTCAAAACATCAAAATCAATGTTTAAAGGCACAACAAGGTTTCAAGACACAAGTCCCGAATCTCAAGTTGATAGCGTCAAAACATGATTTTGACAAACATGGTGTTCTTAGAACCTCATTTCGGAGGTTGTGCCTCAAATGCCTTGTTTTTGACGGAATAAAATCAATGTTTGAAGGCACAACAAGGTTTCAAGATGCAAGTCCCGATTCTCATGTTGATAGCGTCAAAACACTATTTTGAAAAACATGGTGTTCCTAGAACCCCATTTCGGAGGCTGTACCTCAAAAGCCTTGTTTGGAGCATAAAAATTAGTGTTTGGAGGCACAACAAGGTTTCAAGCCACAAGTCCACTTTCCAAAGTCGGTAGCGTAAAAAACGCAATTTTGATGTACATCGTGCTCTTAGAACCTCATTTCGGAGCTTGTGCCTTGAAAGCCCTGATTTTGGAACATCAAAATCATTGTTTCTAGGCACAACAAGGTTTAAAGAAGCAAGTCCCTATTCCGGAGCCTGTGCTTCAAAAGACCCAGTTTTGGAGCATCAAAATCAATGTTTGGAGGCACAACGAGGTTTCAAGATGCAAGTCCCGATTCTATAGTCAATAGTGTCAAAATCTGATTTTGGCGCACATCGTGCTCTTAGAACCTCATTTCGAAACTTGTGCCTCGAAAGTCTTGATTTGGAAGCATCAAAATCAGTGTTTTGAGACACAACAAGGTTTCAAAATGCAAGCCCCGATTCTAGAGCCTGTAGCATCAAAATTCAATTTTGATGCACATTGTGCTCTTAGAACCCTATTTTAGAAATTGTGCCTCAACAGCCGCAGATTTGGAGCAACAAAATTGATGTTTGGAGGCACAACAAGGGTTCAAGATGCAAGTCCTGATTCTGACTCTATCAGCTTGAGAATCGGGACTTGTGTCTTGAAACCTTGTTAAGCCTTTAAACATTGATTTTGATGTTTTGAAACTGGAGCTTTTGAGCCACACGCTCTGAAATGAGGTTCTAAGAGCATGATGTTCATCAAAATCAAGTTTTGACACTAGAAGCTCTGGAATAGGGACTTGCTTCTTTAAAGCTTGTTATGCCTCCAAACACCAATTTTGATGCTTCGAAATCGAAGATTTTGAGGCATAAGCTCCAAAAAAAAATTCTAAGAGCACGAAGTGCATCACAATAAAATTTTGATGCTATCAGCTCCAGAATCAGGACTTGCATCTTGAAACCTTGTTGTGCTTCCAAATATCGATTTTCATGCTCCAAAATTATTGATTTTGAGGCACAATTTGTAAAATAGGGTTCTAACAGCATAGTGTGCATCAAAATTGACTCTAGAATCGACACTTGCATCTTGAAACCTTGTTGTGCCCCCTAACATTGATTTTGATGCTCCAAAACTGGGTCTTTCGAGGCACAAAGTCCGAAATGAGCTTCTAAGAGAATGATGTGCGTTAAAATGAAATTTTGACGCTACAGGCTCCAGAATAGGTACTTGCTTTTTGAATCTTTGTTGTGCCCCAAAACATTGATTTTGATGTTCCAAAATAAGGGCTTTCGAGGCACAAGCTCCGAACTGAGGTTCTAAGAGATGTACACCAAAATTACATTTTGATGCTACCGTCTCTAGAATTGGGACTTGTGTCTTCAAACCTTGTTGTGCTTTCAAGATGCAAGTCCCTATTCCCGAGCCTGTACTGTCAAAACATGATTTTGATGCACATCGTGCTCTTAGAACCTCGATTGGGAGCGTGTGGCTTTGAAACTGAAGATTTTGAGGCATAAGCTTCAAAACAAGGTTCTAAGAGCACGATGTGCGTCAAAATCAAATTTTGACGCTACCTGCTCCAAAATTAGGACTTGCATCTTGAAACCTTATTTTGCCTCCAACCATCGATTTTGATGCTCCAAAACCAAGGGTTTTGAGGTACAACCTCCGAAATGGGGTTCTAAGAACACCATGTTTTTCAAAATATTGTTTTGACACTATCATCTTGAGAATCGGGACTTGCATCTTGAAACCTTGTTGTGCCTCCAAACATTGATTTTGATGCTCCAAAACTGGGTCTTTAGAGGCACAACCTCCGAAATGAGCTTCTAAGAGAATGATGTGCGTCAAAATGGAATTTCGATGCTACAGGCTCTGGGATAGGGACTTACTTCTTGAAACCTTGGTGTGCCTCAAAACATTGATTTTGATGTTGCAAAATCAGGGCTTTCAAGGCACAAGCTCCAAAATGTGGTTCTAAGAGCATGATGTACATCAAAATTGCATTTTGACACTGTCGACTCTGGAATTAGCACTTGTGTCTTGAAACCTTGTTGTGCCTCCAAACAGTAATTTTTATCCTCCAAAAATGAGCCTTTTGAGGCACAACCTCCGAAATGGGGTTCTAAGAACACCGTGTTTGTCAAAATCATGTTTTGATGCTATCAGATTGAAAGTTGAGACTTGTGTCTTGAAACCTTGTTGTGCTTTTAAACATTGATTTTGATGTTTTGAAACTAGAGCTTTCGAGCCACACACTCCGAAACGAGGTTCTAAGAGCACGATGCGCATCAAAATCTCGTTTTGACACTACAGACTCCAGAATAGGGACTTGCGTCTTGAAAGCTTGTTGTTCCTCCAAACAGATAGTGTCAAAAACATGGTGTTCTTAGAACCCTATTTTAGAAATTGTGCCTCAAAAGCCCCAATTTTGGAGTATTAAAATCAATGTTTGGAGGCACAACAAGGTTTCAAAATACAAGTCTTGATTCTAGAGCCGGGTAGCGACAGAATTTGATTTTGACGCACATCGTGCTCTTAGAACCTTGTTTTGGAGCTTATGCCTCAAAATCTTTGGTTTCAAAGTATCAATATTGGTATTTGGAGGAACAACAAGCTTTCAAGACGCAAGTCCCTATTCCGGAGTCTGTAGTGTCAAAACATGATTTTGATGCACATCGTGCTCTTAGCACCTCGTTTCGGAGTGTGTGGCTCGAAAGCTCTAGTTTCAAAACATCAAAATCAATGTTTAAAGACACAACAAGGTTTCAAGACACAAATCCCAATTCTCAAGCCGATAGTGTCAAAACACGATTTTGACAAACATGGTGTTCTTAGAACCTCATTTCGGAAGTCGTGCCTCAAAAGCCTTGATTAGAACATTTTAATCAATGATTTGGGGCACAACAAGGTTTCAAGACGGAAGTCACTATTCCGGAACCTATAGCTGACGCACATCATTCTCTTAGAAGAGCATTTCGAAGCTTGTGCTTCGAAAGACCCAATTTTGGAGCATCAAAATCAATGTTTGGAGGCACAACAAGGTTTCAAGATGCGAGTCCTGATTCTAGAGTCAATAGCATCAAAATCTGATTTTGGCGAACATCGTGCTCTTAGAACCTCATTTCGAAGCTTGTTCCTCGGAAGCCCTGGTTTTGGAGCATCAAAATCAGTGTTTTGAGGCACAATAAGGTTTAACCCCAACTCTAGAGCAAGTAGCATCAAATTTTAATTTTGATGCACATTGTGCTCTTAGAACCCTATTTTAGAAATTGTACCTCAAAAGACCCAGTTTTGGAGCATCAAAATCGATGTTTGGAGGCACAACAAGGTTTCAAGATGCAAGTCCAAATTCTCAAGCCGGTAGAGTCAAAATTTTATTTTGACGCACATCGTGCTCTTAGAACCTTGTTTTAGAGCTTATGCCTCAAAATATTCGGTTTCAAAGGATCGAAATTCGTGTTTGGAGGCACAACAAGCTAATATTCCGGAGCCTGTAGTGTCAAAACATGATTTTGATGCACATCGTGCTCTTAGAACCTTATTTTGGAGTGTGTGGCCTGAAAACTCCAGTTTCAAAACATCAAAATCAATGTTTAAAGGCACAACAAGGTTTCAAGACACAAGTCCTGATTCTCAAGCTGATAGTGTCAAAACACGATTTTGACAAACATGGTGTTCTTAGAACCTCATTTTAGAGGTTGTGCCTCAAAAGCCTCATTTTTTGAGAATAAAAATTAGTGTTTGTAGGCAAAACATGGTTTCAAGACACAAGTCCCAATTCGAGAGTTGGTAGCATCAAAAAGCAATTTTGATGTACATTGTGCTTTTCGAACCTCATTTCGGATCTTGTGGATTAAAAGCCCTGATTTGGGAACATCAAAATGAATGTTTTGAGACACAACAAGATTTCAAGAATAAAGTCCCTATTCCGGAGCTTGTAGCATCAAAATTCAATTTTGATGCACATTGTCGTCTTAGAACCCTGTTTTAGAAATTGTGCCTCAAAAGCCCCAGTTTTGGAGCATCAAAATCGATGTTTGGAGGCACAACAAGGTTTCAAGATGCAAGTCTTGATTCTCGAGCCGGTAGAGTCAAAATTTAATTTTGACGTGCATTGTGCTCTTACAACTTTGTTTTTGAGCTTATGCGTCAATTTTTTTTTTAGAAGCATCGAAATTCGTGTTGCAAGGCACAACAAGATTTCAAGATGCAAGTCCCTATTCGGGAGCCTGTAGTGTCAAAACGTGATTTTGATGCACATCGTGCTCTTAGAACCTCGTTTTGGAGTGTGTGGCTCGAAAGCTCCAGTTTCAAAACATCAAAATCAATGTTTAAAGGCACAACAAGGTTTCAAGACACAAGTCCCGATTCTCAAGCTCATAGTGTCAAAACACGGTGTTTTTGGAGCATAAAAATTAGTGTTTAGAGGCACAACAAGGTTTCAACACAAAAGTCCCAATTCCAGAGTCGGTAGTGTCACAACAAAATTTTGATGTACATCGTGCTCTTAGAACCTCATTTCGGAGCTTGTGCCTTGAAAGCCCTGATTTTGGAACATCAAAATCAATGTTTTGAGGCACAACAAGGTTTCAAGAAGCAGGTCCCTATTCGAGAGCCTGTAGCGACAAAATTCTATCTGAGAACTTCATTTTGAAGCTTGTGCCTCGCGTTTTCGAAGCATCAAAATCTGTGTTTTGAGGCACAACAAGGTTTCAAGATGCAAGCCCCGATTCTGGAGCCAGTAGCATCAAAATTCAATTTTGATGTAAATTTTGCTGTTAGAACCCTGTTTTAGAAATTGTGCCTCAAAAGCCCTAGTTTTGGAGTATCAAAATCGATGTTTGGAGGCACAACATGGTTTCTAGATGCAAGTCCTGATTCTGGAGCATGCGCATTGTGCTCTTAGAACCCTGTTTTAGAAATTATGCCTCAAAAGAACCAGTTTTGGAGCATCGAAATCAATGTTTGGAGGCACAAAAGGGTTTCAAGATGCAAGTCCTCATTTTGGATCCGGTAGCGTCAGGATTTGATTTTGACGCACATCATGTTGTTAGAACCTCGTTTTGGAGCTTTTGCCTCAAAATCTTCGGTTTCAAATCATCAAAATTGGTGTTTGGAGGCACAACAACCTTTCAAGACGCAAGTCCCTATTCCGGAGCCTGTAGTGTCAAAACGTGATTTTGATAAACATCGTGCTCTTACACCCTCATTTCGGAGCGTGTGGTTCGAAAGCTCCAGTTTCAAAATATCAAAATCAATGTTTAAAGGCACAACAAGGTTTCAAAACACAAGTCCTGATTGTCAAGCTAATAGCGTCAAAACACGATTTTGACAAAGATGATGTTCTTAGAACCCCATTTTGGAAGTTTTGCTTCAAAAGCCTCATTTTTGGAGCATAAAAATTAGTGTTTGGAGGCACAACAAGGTTTCCAGACAAAAGTTCCAATTCTAGAGTCGGTAGCGTCAAAACACAATTTTGATGTACATCATGCTCTTAAAACCTCATCTCGGAGCTTGTGCCTTGAAAGAGCTGATTTTGGAACATCAAAATCAATGTTTTGAGGCACAACAAGGTTTCAAAAATCAAGTCCGTATTCCGGAGCCTGTAGCATCAAAATCCATTTTGATGCACATCATTGTCTTAGAAGCTCATTTCGGAGCTTGTGCCTCGAAAGACCCAGTTTTGGAGAATCAAAATAAATATTTGGAAGCACAACAAAGTTTGAAGCTGCAAGTCCCAATTCTAGAGCCACTATCAATTTTGATGCACAGTGTGCTATTAGAACCCTATTTTAGAAATTGTGTCTCAAAAGCCCCAGTTTTGGAGCATCAAAATAGATGTTTGGAGGCACAACAAGGTTTCAAGATGCAATTCCTGATTCGCTGGTAGTGTCAAAATTTGATTTTGACGCACATCGTGCTCTTAGAACCTCATTTCGGAGCTTGTGCCTTGAAAGCCCTGATTTTGGAACATCAAAATCAATGTTTTGAGGCACAACAAGGTTTCAAGAAGCAAGTCCTATTCCGGAGCTTGTAGCGTCAAAATGTAATTTTGACGCACATCATTGTCTTAGAAGCTCATTTCCGAGCTTGTGCCTCGAAAGACGCAGTTTTGGAGTATCAAAATCAATGTTTCGAGGCATAACAATGTTTCAAGATGTAAGTCCTGATTCTAGAGCCAGTAGCATCAAAAATTAATTTTGAGGCACATTGTGCTCTTAGAACCCTATTTTAGAAATTTTCCCTCAAAAGCCCCAGTTTTTTAGCATCAAAATCAATGTTTCGAGGCACAACAAGGTTTGAAGATGCAAGTCCTGATTCTGGAGCCGGTAGCATCAAAGTTTGATTGCGACACACATCGTGCTCTTAGAACCTTGTTTTGGAGCTTATGCGTCAAAATCTTCGGTTTTGAAGCATCACAATTAGTGTTTGCAGGCACAACAAGCTTTCAAGACGCAAATCCCTATTCTGTAGCCTGTAGTGTCAAAATGTGATCTTGATGCACATCGTGCTCTTAGAACCTCGTTCTGAAGCTCAGAAGCTCCAGTTTCAAAACATCAAAATCAATGTTTAAAGGCACAACAAGGTTTCAAGACACAAGTCCCGATTCTCAAGCTGATAGTGTCAAAACATGATTTTGACAAACATGGTGTTCTTAGAACCTCATTTTGGAGGTCGTGCCTCAAAAGCCTCATTTTTGGAGCATAAAAATTAGTGTTTGGAGGCACAACAAGGTTTTAATACACAAGTCCCAATTCCAGAATCGGTACCGTCAAAACACAATTTTTATGTACATCGTGCTCTTAGACCCTCATTTCGGAACTTGTGCCTTGAAAGCCATGATTTTGGAACATCAAAATCAATGTTTTGATGCACAACAAGTTTTCAAGAAGCAAGTCCCTATTCCTCTAGCATCAAAACACCAATTTTGATGATTCGAAACCAAAGATTTTGAGGCATAAGCTCCAAAACAAGGTTCTAAAGGCAAGATGTGCTTCAAGATGTTGTGCCTTTAAACATCGATTTTGATGGTCCAAATCTGTGGCTGTTGAGGCACAATTTCTAAAATAGGGTTCTAAGAGCACAATGTGCATCAAAATTGAATTTTGATGCTACTGGCTCTAGAATCGGGGCTTGTATTTTGAAACCTTGTTGTGTCTCAAAACACTGATTTTGATGCTTCGAAATCGAGACTTTCGAGGCACAAGCTTCGAAACAAGGTTCTAAGAGCACGATGTAAGCCAAAATCAGATTTTGACACTATTGACTATAGATTCGGGACTTGCATCTTGAAACCTTGTTGTGCCTCCAAACATTGATTTTGATGCCCCAAAACTGGGTCTTTCAAGGCATAAGCTCCGAAATGAGCTTCTAAGAGATTGATGTGCGTCAAAATGGAATTTTGATGCTGCAGGCTTTGGAATAGGGACTTGCTTCTTGAAACCTTGTTGTGCCTCAAAACATTGATTTTTATGTTCCGAAATCAGGGCTTTCAACGCACAAGCTCTGAAATGAGGTTCTAAGAGCACGATGTACATCAAAATTGCATTTTGATGCTACCGACTCTAGAATTTGGAGTTGTGTCTTGAAACCATGTTTGTCAAAATTGTGTTTTGACGCTATCAACTTGAGAATCGGGACTTGTGTCTTGAAACCTTGCTATGCCTGGCCTAGAATCGGGCCTTGCATCTCAAAACGTTGTTGTGCCTCAAAACACTGATTTTGATGCTCCAAAACTGGGGCTTTCGAAACACAAGCTTCAAAATGAGGTTCTAAGAGCACGATGTGCGCCAAAATCAAATTTTGACGCTATTGACTCTAGAATCGGGACTTGCATGTTCAAACCTTGTTGTGCTTCCAAGCATTGATTTTGATGCTCCAAAACTGGGTCTTTTGAGGCACAACATCCGAAATGAGGTTCTAAGAGCACGATGTACATCAAAATTGCGTTTTTACGCTACAGACTCTGGAATCTCCAAACACTAATTTTTATGCTCTAAAAACGAGGCTTTTGAGGCACAACCTCCGAAATGGGGTTCTAAGAACACCATGTGCATCAAAATCACGTTTTGACACTATAGGCTCCGTAATAGGGACTTGCATCTTGAAAGCTTGTTGTAAGAGCACGATTTGCGACAAAAGCAAATATTGACGCTATTGACTCTAGAATCGGGAATTCCATCTTCAAACCTTGTTGTGCCTTTAAACATTGATTTTGATGCTCCAAAGCTGGGTCTTTCGAATCACAAGCTCTGAAATGAGGTTCTAAGAGTTCGATGTACATCAAAGTTGTGTTTTGACACTACCAACTCTGGAATTGGGACTTGTGTCTTGAAACCTTGTTGTGACTCTAATCACTAATTTTTATGCTAAAAAAATGAGGCTTTTGAGGCACAACCTCCGAAATGAGGTTCTAAGAACACCATGTTTGTCAAAATCGTGTTTTGACACTATCAACTTGAGAATCGGGACTTGTGTGTTAGAACCTTGTTGTGCCTTTAAACATTGATTTTGATGTTCTGAAACTAGTGCTTTCGAGCCACACGCTCCGAAGGGAGGTTCTAAGAGCACGATATGGACTTGCATCTTGAAAGTTTGTTGTGCCTCCAATCACCAATTTTGATTCTTTGAAACTGAAGATTTTGACCCATAAGCTCGAAAACAAGGTTCTAAGAGCACGATATGCGTCAAAATCAAATTTTGACGCTATCGGTTAAAGAATCAGGACTTTCATCTTGAAACCTTGTTGTACCTCCAAACATCGATTTTGATGCTCCCAAACTGGGGATTTTGAGGCACAATTTCTAAAACAGGGTTGTAAGAGGACAATGTGCATCAAAATTGAATTTTGATGCTACTATCTCTAAAATCGGGGCTTGCATCTTGAAACCTTGTTGTGCCTCCAAACATTGATTTTGATGCTCCAAAACTGGGTCTCTCGAGGCACAAGCTCCGAAATGAGCTTCTAAGAGAATGATGTACATTAAAATGGAATTTTGACACTACAGTCTCCGGAAGACTTGCTTTTTGAAATCTTGTTGTGCCTCAAAACATTGATTTTGATGTTCCAAAATCAGGGCTTTCAAGGCACAAGCTCCGAAATGAGGTTCTAAAAGCATGATATACATCAAAATTGCGTTTTGACACTACCGACTCCGGAATTGGGACTTGTGTCTTGAAACCTTGTTGTGCCTCCAAACACTAATTTTTATGCTCCAAAAATGAGGCTTTTGAGGCACAATCTTCGAAATGGGGTTCTAAGAACATCATGTTTGTCAAAATCATGTTTTGATGCTATCAACTTGAGAATCGGGACTTGTGTCTTGAAATGTTGTTGTGCCTTTAGGGTCTTTCGAGGCACAAGCTTCGAAATGAGCTTCTAAGAGAATGATGTGCGTCAAAATGAAATTTTGATACTACAAGCTCTGGAATAGGGACTTGCTTCTTGAAACCTTGTTGTGCCTCAAAACATTGATTTTGATGTTCCAAAATCAGGGCTTTCAAGGCACAAGCTCCGAAATGAGGTTCTAAGAACACTATGTTTGTCCATATCATGTTTTGACGCCATCAGCTTGAGAATCGGGACTTTTTCCGTGAAACATTGTTGCACCTTTAAACATTGATTTTGATGTTTTGAAACTAGAGCTTTCGAGCCACACACTCCGAAATGAGGGTCTAAGAGCACATTGTGCATCAAAATCATGTTTTGACACTACATGCTCCATAATAGGTACTTGCATCTTGAAAGCTTGTTGTGCCTCCAAACATCAATTTTGATGCTTCGAAACCAAAGATTTTGAGGCATAAACTCCAAAACAAGGTTCTAAGAGCACGACGTACATCAAAATTGTGTTTTATTGCTACCGACTCCGGAATAGGGACTTGCTTCTTGAAACCTTGTTGTGCCTCAAAACATTGATTTTGACGTTCCAAAATCAGGGCTTTCAAGGCACAACCTCCGAAATGAGGTTCTAAGAGCATGATGTACATCAAAATTGTGTTATGACGCTACAAACTCTGGAATTGGGACTTGTGTTTGGAAACCTTGTTGTGCCTCCAAACACTAATTTTTATACTATAAAAATGAGGCTTTTGAGGCACAACGTCCGAAATGGGGTTCTAAGAACACCATTTGCATCAAAATCACGTTTTGACACTACAGGCTCCGTAATAGGGACT
This sequence comes from Cryptomeria japonica, assembly GCF_030272615.1. Taxonomy (NCBI): domain Eukaryota; kingdom Viridiplantae; phylum Streptophyta; class Pinopsida; order Cupressales; family Cupressaceae; genus Cryptomeria; species Cryptomeria japonica. The sequence goes on along the minus strand of NC_081407.1, from coordinate 497,693,437 downwards.
TTCGTCTTGAAAGCTTGTTGTGCCTCTAGTCACCAATTTTGATGCTTCGAAACCAAAGATTTTTAGGCATAAGCTCCAAAACAAGGTTCTAAGAGCACAATGTTGTGCCTCGGCATATCGATTTTGATGCTCTAAAACTGCGGTTTTTGAGGCACAATTTCTAAAACAGGGTTCTAAACGCACAATGTACAATCCAAATTGAATTTCGAGGTTACTGGTTCTAGAATCGGGGCTTGCATCTTGAAACCTTGTTGTGCCTCAAAACATTGTTTTTGATGCTCCCAAACCGGGGCTTTCGAGGTACAAGCTTCAAAATGAGGTTGTAAGAGCACGACGTGCGATAAAATCAAATATTGACGCTATTGACTGTAGAATCGGGACTTCCATCTTCAAACCTTGTTGTGCCTTTAAACATTGATTTTGATACTCCAAAGCTGGGTCTTTCGAGGCACAACCTCCGAAATGAGGTTCTAAGAACACCATGTTTGTCAAAATCGTGTTTTGACGCTATCAGCTTGAGAATCGGGACTTGTGTGTTAGAAGCTTGTTGTGCCTTTAAACATTAATTTTGATGTTCTCAAACTAGTTCTTTCTAGCCACATGCTTCAAAAGAAGGTTCTAAGAGCATGATGTGCATGAAAATCACGTTTTGACAGTACAAGCTCTAGAATAGGGACTTGCATCTTGAAAGCTTGTTGTGCCTCCAATCACCAATTTTGATGCTTTGAAACCAAAGATTTCGACCCATAAGCTCCAAAACAAGGTTCTAAGAGCATGATATGCGTCAAAATCAAATTTTGACGCTATCGGTTCGAGAATCAGGACTTCCATCTTGAAACCTTGTTGTGCCTCCAAACATCGATTTTGATGCTCCAAAACTGGGGCTTTTGAGGTACAATTTCTAAAACAGGGTTGTAAGAGGACAATGTGCATCAAAATTGAATTTTGATGCTACTGGCTCTAAAATCGGGGCTTGTATCTTGAAACCTTGTTGTGCCTCCAAACATTCATTTTGATGCTCCAAAATTGGGTCTTTCGAGGCACAAGCTCCGAAATGAGCTTCTAAGAGAATGATGTGCATTAAAATGGAATTTTGACACTACAGTCTCCAGAAGACTTTGTTTTTGAAATCTTGTTGTGCCTCAAAACATTGATTTTGATGTTCCAAAATCAGGGCTTTCAAGGCACAAGCTCCGAAATGAGGTTCTAAAAGCATGATATATATCAAAATTGCATTTTGACACTACCGACTCTGGAATTGGGACTTGTGTCTTGAAACCTTGTTGTGCCTCCAAACACTAATTTTTATGCTCCAAAAATGAGGCTTTTGAGGCACAATCTTTGAAATGGGGTTCTAAGAACATCATGTTTGTCAAAATCGTGTTTTGATGCTATCAACTTGAGAATTGGGACTTGTGTCTTGAAACCTTGTTGTGCCTTTAATGATTTTGATGTTTTAAAACTGGAGGTTTCGAACCACACGCTTTGAAATGAGGTTCTAAGAGCACGATGTGCATCAAAATCACATTTTGACACTACAGGCTCTAGAATAGGGACTTGCATCTTTTGAAACATTGATTTTGAATATTTTGAAACTGGAGCTTTTGAGCCACACAAAATCGGGTTCTAAGAGCATGATGTGCATCAAAATCACGTTTTGACACTACAGACTCCGAAATAGGGACTTGCATCTTGAAAGCTTTTTGTGCCTCCAAACACCAATTTTGATGCTTCGAAACCAAAGATTTTCAAGCATAAGCTCCAAACCAAGGTTCTAAGAGCATGATTTGACGCTACCGGATCCAGAATCACGACTTGCATCTTGAAACCTTATTGTGCCTCCAAACATCGATTTTGATGCTCCTGGGGCTTTTGAAGCACAATTTCTAAAACACGGTTCTAAGAGAACAATGTGCATCAAAATTGAATTCTGATGCTCCTGGCTCTAGAATCAGGGCTTGCATCTTGAAACCTTGTTGTGCCTCAAAAAACTGATTTTGATGCTCTAAAACTGGGGCTTTCGAGGCACAAGCTTCAAAATGAGGTTCTAAGAGCAAGATGTGCACCAAAATCAGATTTTGACGCTATTGACTCTAGAATCAGGACTTGCATCTTGAAACCTTGTTGTGCCTCCAAACAGTGATTTTGATGCTCCAAAATTGGGTCTTTCGAGGCACAAGCTTCGAAATAGGAACTTGCTTATTGAAACCTTGTTGTGCCTCAAAACATTGATTTTGATGTTCCAAAATCAGGGCTTTCAAGGCACAAGCTCCGAAATGAGGTTCTAAAAACACCATGTTTGTCCATATCGTGTTTTGACGCCATCAGCTTGAGAATCAGGACTTTTTTCGTGAAACATTGTTGCACCTTTAAACAATGATTTTGATGTTTTGAAACTAGAGCTTTCGAGCCACACACTTTGAAATGAGGTTCTAAGAGCACGTTGTGCATCAAAATCATGTTTTGACACTACATGCTCCATAATAGGGACTTGAGTCTTGAAAGCTTATTGTGCCTCCAAACACCAATTTTGATGCTTCGAAACCGAAGATTTTGAGGCATAAACTCCAAAACAAGGGTCTATCAAAATTGTGTTTTATTGCTACCGATTCTAGAATTGGGACTTGCTTCTTGAAACCTTGTTGTGCCTCAAAACATTGATTTTGATTTTCCAAAATACGGGCTTTCATGGCACAGGCTCCGAAATGAGATTCTAAGAACACCATTTTTGTCAAAATAGTGTTTTGATGCTATCAGCTTGAGAATTAGGACTTGTGTCTTGAAACCTTGTTGTGCCTTTAAACATTGATTTTGATGTTCTAAAATTGGAGCTTTCGAGGCACACGCTCCGAAATTAGGTTCTAAAAGCACGGTGTGCATCAAAATCATGTTTTGAGAGATAAGCTCCAAAACAAGGTTCTAAGAGCACGATGTGCATCAAAATCAAATTCTGACGCTACTGGATCCGGAATCAAGAGCTGCATTTTGAAACCTTGTTGTGCCTCCAAATATCGATTTTGATGCTCCAAAAGAGGTGCTTTTGAGACACAATTTCTAAAACAGGGTTTTAAGAGCCCAATGTGTATCAAAATTGAATTTTGATGCTACTAGCTCTAGAATCAGGGCTTGCATCTTGAAACCTTGTTGTGCCTCAAAACACTGATTTTGGTGCTTCAAAACAAGGGCTTTCGAGGCACAAGCTTCGAAATGAGGTTCTAAGAGCACGATGTGCGCCAAAATCAGTTTTTGATGGTATTCACTCTTGAATCGGGACTTGCATCTCGAAACCTTGTTGTGCCTCCAAACATTGATTTTGATGCTCGAAAACTGGATCTTTCGAGGCACAAGCTCCGAAATGAGCTTCTAAGAGAATGATGTGCCTCAAAATGGAATTTTGACGCTACAGGTTCCAAAATAGGGACTTGCTTCTTGAAACCTTGTTGTGCCTCGAAACATTTATTTTTAAGTTCCCAAATCCGAGCTTTCAAGGCACGATGTACATCAAAATTGCGTTTTGACGCTACCAACTTTGGAATTGGGACTTGTGTCTTGAAATCTTGTTGTGCCTCCAAACACTAATTTTTATGCTCCAAAAATGAGGCTTTTGAGGCACAACCTCCAAAATGGGGTTCTAAGAACACCATGTTTGTCAAAATCATGTTTTGATGCCATCAGCTTGAGAATCGAGACTTTTGTCATGAAAAGTGTTATGCCTTTAAACATTGATTTTGATCTTTTGAAACTAGAGATTTCGAGCCACACGCTTCGACACGAGGTTCTAAGAGCACGATGTGCAACAAAATCACGTTTTGACACTACGAGCTCTGGAATAGGGACTTGCGTCTTGAAAGCTTTTTGTGCCTCCAAACACCAATTTTGATGCTTTGAAACCGAAGATTTTGAGGCATAAGCTCCAAAGATAGGTTCTAAGACCCATGATGTATGTGAAAATCAAATTTTGACACTATCGGCTCTAGAATCAGGACTTGCATCTTGAAACGTTGTTGTGCCTCCAAACATCGATTTTGATGCTCCAAAATTGGAGCTTTTAAGGCACAATTTCTAAAAGAGGGTTCTAAGAGCACAATGTGTATCAAAATTGAATTTTGATGTGCCTCAAAACACTAATTTTGATGCTCCGAAACCGTGGCTGTCGAGGCACAAGCTTCGAAATGAGGTTTTAAGAGCATGATGTGTGCCAGAATCAGATTTTGATGCTATTGACTCTAGAATCGGGACTTGCATCTTGAAAGCTTGTTGTGTCTCCAAACATTGATTTTGATGCTCCAAAACTGGGTCTTTCGAGGCACAAGCTCCAAAATGAGCTTCTAAGAGAATGATGTGCGTCAAAATGGATTTTTTGACGATACAGGCTCTGAAATAGAGACTTGCTTCTTGAAACCTTGTTGTGCCTCAAAAAATTGATTTTGATGCTCCCAAATCAGGGCTTTCCAGGCACAAGCTTTGAAATAAGGTTCTTAGAGCATGATGTACATCAAAATTGGGTTTTGATGCTACCGACTCTGCAATTGGGACTTATGTCTTCAAACCTTATTGTGCCTTTAAACATTGATTTTGATGTTCTGAAACTGGAGCTTTTGAGCCATATGCTCCGAAATGAGGTTCTAAGAGCACGATGTGCATCAAAATCATGTTTTGACACTACAGGCTCCAAAATAGGGACTTGCGTCTTGAAAGCTTGTTGTGCCTCCAAACACCAATTTTGATACTTCGAAACCGAAGATTTTGAGGCATAAGCTCCAAAACAAGTTTCAAAGAGCACGATGTGCGTCAAAATCAAATTTTGATGCTACCGGCTCCAGAATCAAGACTTGCATCTTGAAACTTTGTTGTGCCTCCAAACATCGATTTTGATGATCCAAAACTGGGGCTTTTGAGGCTAAAATTTCTAAATCAGGGTTCTAAGAGCACAATGTGCATCAAAATTGAATTTTGGTGGTACTGGTTCTAGAATTGGGGCTTGCATCTTGAACCTTGTTGTGCCTCAAAACACGGATTTTGATGCTCTGAAATCGAGGCTTTCGAGGCACAAGCTTCGAAATAAGGTTCTACAAGCACGATGTGTGCCAAAATCATATTTTGACGCTATTGACTCTAGAATCAGGACTTGCATCTTGAAACCTTGTTGTGCCTCCAAACATTGATTTTGGTGCTCCAAAACTAGGTGATGTGCGTCAAAATGGAATTTTGACGCTACGGGCTCCGGAATAGGGACTTGCTTCTTGAAACCTTGTTGTGCCTCAAAACATTGATTTTGATGTTCCAAAATCAGCGCTTTCAAGGCACAAGCTCCGAAATGAGGTTCTATGAGCACGATGTACATCAAAATTGCGTTTTGACGCTGCCCAACTTATGTCTTGAAACCTTGTTGTGCCCCCAAATATTATTTTTTATGCTCCAAAAATAAGGCTTTTGTGGCACAACCTCCGAAATGGGGTTCTAAGAACACCATGTTTGTCAAAATCGTGTTTTGACGCTATCAGCTTGAGAATCGGGACTTGTGTCTTGAAACCTTGTTGTGATTTTAAACATTGATTTTGATGTTTTGAAACTAGAGCTTTCAAGCCACACGCTCCGAAACGAGGTTCTAAGAGCACGATGTGCATCAAAATCACATTTTGACACTACAGGCTCTGGAATAGGGACTTGTTTCTTGAAAGCTTGTTGTGCCTCCAAACACCAATTTTGATCCTTCGAAACCAAAGATTTTGAGGCATAAGCTCCAAACCAAGGTTCTAAGAGCACGATGTGCATCAAAATCAAATTTTGATGCTACCAGTTAGAGAATCAGGACTTCCATCTCAAAACCTTGTTGTGCTTCCAAACATCGATTTTGATGCTCCAAAACTAGGGCTTTTGATGCACAATTTCTAAAACAGGGTTCTAAGAGCACAATGTGGGCTGTAGAATTGAGGCCTGCATCTTGAATGCTTCGAAATGAGGTTCTAAGAGCACGATGTGCGCCAAAATTAGATTTTGATGCTATTGACTCTAGAATCGAGACTTGCATCTTGAAACCTTGTTGTGCTTCCAAACATTGATTTTGATGCTCCAAAACTGGGTCTTTTGAGGCACAAGCTCTGAAATGAGCTTGTAAGAGAATGATGTGCGTCAAAATGAGATTTTGATGCTATTGACTCTAGAATCGAGACTTGCATCTTGAAACCTTGTTGTGCTTCCAAACATTGATTTTGATGCTCCAAACCTGGGTCTTTTGAGGCACAAGCTCTGAAATGAGCTTGTAAGAGAATGATGTGCGTCAAAATGGAATTTTCATGCTACAGGCTCCGGAATAGGGACTTGCCTCTTAAAACCTTGTTGTGCCTCGAAACATTGATTTTGATGTTCCAAAATTGGGGCTTGCAAGAGCACGATGTACATCAAAATTACGTTTTGACGCTACCGACTCTGAAATTGGGAGTTGTTTCTTGAAACCTAGTTGTGCTTCCAAACACTAATTTTTATGCTCCAAAAATGATGCTTTTGAGGCATTACCTCCGAAATGAGGTTCTAAGAACACCATGTTTGTCCATATCATGTTTTGATGCCATCAGCTTGAGAAGCGAGACTTTTTTCATGAAACCTTGTTGCGCCTTTAAACATTGATTTTGATGTTTTGAAACTAGAGCTTTCGAGCCACTCGCTCTGAAACGGGGTTCTAAGAGCACGATGTGCATCAAAATCATGTTTTGACACTACATAGGGACTTGCGTCTTGAAAGCTTGTTGTGCCTCCAAACACCAATTTTGATGCTATGAAACTAAAGATTTTGAGGCATAAGATCCAAAATGAGGTTCTAAGAGCACGATATACATCAAAACTGTGTTTTGACGCTACCAACTTTGGAATTGGGACTTCTGTCTTGAAACCTCTTTGTGCCTCCAAACACTAATTTTTAAGCTCCAAAAATGAGGCTTTTGAGGCACAACCTCCGAAATGAGGTTCTAAGAACACCATGTTTGTCAAAATCATGTTTTGACGCTATCAGCTTGCGAAACTGGACTTGTGTCTTGAAAGCTTGTTGTGGCTTTAACATTGATTTTGATGTTCTAAAAATGGAGCTTTCAAGCCACACGTTCCGAAACGAAGTTCTAAGACCACGATGTGCATCAATATCATGTTTTGATGCTACAGGGGACTTGCATCTTGAAACCTTTATTATTATTATTATTATTATTATTACTATTATAATATTAATTTTACGAGTAATGTTAGAAAGAAAAGATAAATTGAAATGAGGTTGAAGTTTTTAAATAAAAAGAAATATAAGTGGTGACACACTCATGAGGCCATAATTTATTTGAAAATTGCTTATTTTATCAATATCCTAGCACATGGTGTAGGAGAAATAAGAAGATTCTAGAAAAGAAATTTAAAATTTAAAATATTAAATAATGAATAAGGACTTGCATCTTGAAACCTTGTTGTGCCTCCAAACATTGATTTTGATGCTCCAAAACTGCGTCTTTCGAGGCACAAGCTCCGAAATGAGCTTCTAAGAGAATGATGTGTGTCAAAATAGAATTTTGACGCTACAGGCTCTCGAATAGGGAGTTGCTTTCGGAAAGCTTGTTGTGCCTCAAAACTTAGATTTTGATATTCCCAAATGAGGGCTTTCAAGGCACAAGCTCCGAAATGAGGTTCCAAGAGTACGATGTACATCAAAATTGTGTTTTGATGCTACCGACTCTGGAATTGGGACTTGTGTCTAGAAACCTTGTTGTGCCTCCAAACATTAATTTTTATGCTCCAAAAAGGAGGCTTTTGAGGTACAACCTCCGAAATGAGGTTCTAAGAATGCCATGTTTGTCAAAACGTGTTTTGACGCTATCAGCTTGAGAATTGGGACTTGTATCTTGAAACCTTGTTGTGCCTTTAAACATTGATTTTGATGTTTCGAAACTGGAGCTTTTGAGCAACATGCTCCGAATAGGGACTGGCATCTTGAAAGCTTGTTGTGCCTCCAAACACCAATTTTGATGCTTGGAAATCAAAGATTTTGAGGCATAAGCTCCAAATCAAGGTTCTAAGAGCACGATATGCATAAAAATGAAATTTTGATGCTACCGGCTCCAGAATTAGGACTTGCATCTTGAAAACTTCTTGTGCCTCCAAACATCCATTTTGATGCTCCAAAATTGGGGCTTTTGAGGCACAACTTCTAAAACAGGTTTCAAAGAGCACAATGTGGATCAAAATTGAATTTTGATGCTACTGGCTCTAAAATCGGGGATTCCATCTCGAAACCTTGTTGTGCCTCAAAACACTGATTTTGATGCTCTGAAACTGGGGCTTTCGACGCACAAGCATCGAAATGAGCTTCTAAAAGCACGATGTGCGGCAAAATCAGATTTTGACGCTATTGACTCTAGAATCAGGACATGCATCTTGAAGCCATGTTATGCCTCCAAACATTGATTTTGATGCGCCAAAATTGGGTCTTTCGAGGCACAAGCTCTGAAATGAGCTTCTAAGAGAATGATGTGCATCAAAAAGAAATTTTGAGGCTACAAGCTCCAGAATAGGGAGTTGCTTCTTGAAAATTTGTTTTGCGTCAAAACATTGATTTTGATTTTCCCAAATCAGGGCTTTCAATGCACAAGCTCCGAAATGAGGTTCTAAGAGCATGATGTACATCAAAATTGCGTTTTGACACTACCGACTCTAGAATTGGGACATGTGTCTCGAAAACTTGTTCTGCCTCAAAACACTAATTTTGAGGCACAACCTCCGAAATGAGGTTCTAAGAACACCATGTTTGTCAAAATCGTGTTTTGACGCTATCAGATTGAGAATCAAGACTTTTGTCTTGAAACCTTGTTGTGCCATTAAACATTGATTATGATGTTCCCAAATCAGGGCTTTCAATGCAGAAGCTCCGAAATGAGGTTCTAAGAGCACGATGTACATCAAAAGTGCGTTTTGACGCTATTCACTATCTTGAAACCTTGTTGTGCCTCCAAACACTAATTTTTATGCTCAAAAAATGAGGCTTTTGAGGCACAACCTCTGGAATGAGGTTCTAAGAACACCATGTTTGTCAAAATCATGTTTTGATGCTATCAGCTTGAGAGTCGGGACTTGTGTCTTGAAACCTTCTTGTGCCTTTAAACATTGATTTTGATGTTTCGAAACTGGATCTTTCGAGCCACACACTCCAAAATGACACCCTGTGTATCAAAATCACATTTTGACACTACAGGCTCTGTAATAGGGAGTTGCATCTTGAAAGTTTGTTGTGCCTCCAAACACCAATTTTGATGCTTCGAAATGGAAGATTTTGAGGCATAAGCTCCAAAACAAGGTTCTAAGAGCACGATGTGCGTCAAAATCAAGTTATCACGCTACCAGCTCCAGAATCAGGACTTCCATCTTGAAACCTCTTTGTGCATCCAAACATCGATTTTGATGCTCCAAAACTAGGGCTTTTGAGGCACAATTTCTAAAACAGTGTTGTAAGAGCACAATGTTCATCAAAATTGAATTTTGATGCTAGTGGCTCTAGAATCAGGGCTTGCATCTCGAAACGTTGTTGTGCCTCAAAACACTGATTTTGATGCTCCAAAACTGGGGCTTTCGAGGCACAAGCTTCAAGATGATGTTCTAAGAGCACGATGTGTGGCAAAATCAAATTTTGACGCTATTGACTCTATAATTGGGACTTGCATCTTAAAACATTATTTTGCCTCCAAACATTGATTTTGATTCTGCAAAAGTGGGTCTTTCGAGGCACAAGCTCCGAAATGAGCTTCTAAGAGAATGATGTGCATCAAAATAGAATTTTGATGCTACAAGCTCTAAAATAGGTACTTGCTTCTTGAAACCTTGTGCCTCAAAACATTGATTTTGATGTTCCAAAATCAGGGCTTTCAAGGCACAAGCTCCGAAATGCGGTTCTAAGAGCATGATGTACATCAAAATTGCATTTTGATGCTATTGACTCTAAAATTGGGACTTATGTCTTGAAACTTTGTTGTGCCTCCAAACAGTAATTTTTATGCTCAAAAAATGAGGCTTTTGAGGCACAACAAGGTTTGAAGGTGCAAGTCCCGATTCTAGAGTCAATAGCATCAAAATATGATTTTGGCGCACATCGTGCTCTTAGAACCTCATTTCGGAGCTTGTTCCTCGAAAGCCCCAGTTTCGGAGCATCAAAATCAATGTTTTGAGGCAATACAAGGTTTCAAGATGCAAGCCCCGATTCTAGAGCCAGTAGCAACAGAATTCAATTTTGATGCACATTGTGCTCTTAGAACCCTATTTTACAAATTGTGCCTCAAAAACCCCAATTTGAGAGCATCACTATCGATGTTTGGAGGCACAACAAGGTTTCAAGATGCAAGTCCTGATTCTGGAGCCGATAGCGTCAAAATTTGATTTTGACGCACATCGTGCTCTTAGAACTTTATTTTGTAGCTTATGCCTCAAAATCTTCGATTTCGAAGCATCAAAATTGATGTTTGGAGGCACAACAAGCTTTCAAGATGCCAGTCCCTATTCCAGAGCCCATAGTGTCAAAACGTGATTTTGATGTACATCGTGCTATAAGAACCTTGTTTCGCATGTGGCTCGAAAGCTCCAGTTTTGAAACATGAAAATCAATGTTTAAAGGCACAACAGGGTTCAAAGACACAAATCCCGATTCGCAAGCTAATAGCGTCAAAACACGATTTTGACAAACACGGTGTTCTTAAAACCTCATTTCGGTGGTTGTGCCTCAAAAGCCTCATTTTTGGAGCATAAAAATTAGTGTTTGGAGGCACAACAAGGTTTCAAGACACAAGTCCCAATTCCAGAGTCAGTAGCATCAAAACGCAATTTTGATGTACATCGTGCTCTTAGAACCTCATTTCGAAGCTTGTGCCTTGAAAGCCCTTATTTTGAAACATCAAAATCAATGTTTTGGGGCACAACAAGGTTTCTGTTAGAGTTATCTTGTATTAGCTAATAATTATTTATTTCATTATTAGTTTATTAAACTCTACGCTTAAGCTAAACTTAGGCATTTAATAAATATTAAATACACATTATCCCTTTAGGGTTTCTATTATCCTTTTATAAGGATTGTATTGTACTTGTTCAAAAAATTGATTCCCTTTTTGAATGATAATTTTCTTCTTCAGAGCATTTATGATTTTTTACTTTATGTGCCTCCATTCTTCTCTTGTGACAGGTATTTGCATGCAGGTGTTCTTGGGATCTTTTAAGTTGTATTTCCTGAACTTCTTCATGGTATCAGAGCCTACATCTATTGCTGCTTGTTCTTGATTTTTCAGTAGATATTTTGGAGGAGGGTTTCAAGTTTATTCATTTTGGGCTCAAACGGATCTCACCGTTGAGCTCAGAACGCTCCAAAACCCCCATTTCCATATAAACTTTGTCAAATTTGAGTTCTAAATTTTTTTTTTTGGTTTTGCCTTTTTTTTGCATGAATTTCAAGAAATTCGTGAAAAAAATTATTAAAAAAAAATCAGAGCAGTTTGGGCCAAAACAGACCTTACCGTTGGCTTCCGAAAGATGTTTCCATTCATTTTGATATATAATTCGACCTATTTCGGTGACAAGTGCATCTGGGCCATGATTTTTTTATTGGCACCCTTTACGAAGCACAAAAATCCGTACGGTTGTACGTACAAATGCGTCAGAAAATTTTCGTCTAAAATTTAAAAAAAAATAAAATTATTATTAATTTTTTTTTTACTATTTTTATGCCCAAAAAGAGGGGTTTTTTTCTTTTGGCCATTACTTGGGTAAACGGAGTCGGTTTTTCAAAAACGAATAGGCGTTGGAAAGCCGGTTCCAAGCCGGACCTCGTGGTTTGGAATTTTTTTTCCAATTTTGCTGTTTGACTATTTTTTTCCAGTCAAAGTGGGGTCTATTTTTTGCATTCCGGGAGCCATAGAATGAGCATCCAAAATTCGTTTCTCAAAAACTTTATATCGTTGGATAGATTCTTCTGTGCACTTTCCAGCCATATGAGTTTTATTTCCAGATTCTACTCCAAGAATATTTTATTCAGTTTTTTGCTTTTCAGCACTCTGGTGGATATCTTGGTTGTTTCAGGTCTTGGGATCTCTTCTCTGAGTAGGATGTCTCGGTTTTGGTTCTTATTTCTATTTTCAGTCTTCTTATCATTGTAGCTTCATTTATGCAAATGCACTAAGATAAAGTGTCATCATGCATTGTTTACTTGGGATTTTGCACATCTTGTGCCTTATTTGCACATGCACTACTTATAAAGTGCCATGAGGGGGTTGATGTTTGCCATCTACCTTTGTCCAGTGAGTGTTCCTTCCATGACATTCATCTCATGTTGTGTGTCAAGTGAGTGTTCCTTCCATGACACTATGTACTTTCTCTGCACCTTCGATATTCCTGGTTCTTCGTCATTCAGTTCTTGTTGGTCGTTCTTTTAATTGTACATGTCCCTCTTCCTTTTCAACATTATGGGGAGGTTTCTCTTGTTGGTTCTAATGCTTCCTTGGTTCGATTGATCAGCTCTTCAGACTTTGGTGTCTCATGCCATCTGTATCTTCGAGTTCAATTGTTTGCCTTTGTTTGCCATTTGATTTGAGTAGTGTCATTTGAGGGCACTCATGTAGATTACAGTCTTCTTTTATTTCAGTGGAGGTTCTTCAGATCAGAAATTAATCTTCGACAATGTTTGCAACTATTTCATGCTTCAGTGGTGTTCTTGCTTTTCCATCTCTTTTTGGAGTAGAGTTTTTTCCCGCGTGGTTTTCTCTATTTCTCCGGTTCATAGAGATTTGGTTGTGATTGGGTACCTCATCAGGCCTTTTTGACGGGACCCAAATTTGCCTTCAACGTGTAGTTGCATTATGCTTCATGCATTTAGTTTTTTAGCTACTCCCTAAGTTCATCTTAAGGGGGGTGTTAGAGTTATCTTGTATTAGCTAATAATTATTTATTTAATTATTAGTTTATTAAACTCTACGCTTAAGCTAAACTTAGGTATTTAATAAATATTGTAAGTATTTAATAATTATTCTAATTATTAAATACACATTATCCCTTTAGGGTTTATTTAGGGTTGCACACCTTTAGGGTTGCTATTATCTTTTTATAAGGATTGTATTGTACTTGTTCAAAAAATTGATTCCCTTTCTGAATGATAATTTTCTTCTTCAGAGCATTTATGCTTTTTTGCTTTATGTGCCTTCATTCTTCTCTTGTAACAGGTATTTGAATGCAGGTGTTCTTGGGATCTCTGAGGTTGTATTTCCTCAACTTCTTCAGTTCCAAGAAGAAAGTCCCTATTCCAGAGCCTGTAGCGTCAAAATGTCATTTTGACGCACATCATTCTCTTAGAAGCTCATTCCGGAGCTCTTGCCTTGAAAGACCCAGTTTTGGAGCATCAAAATCAATGTTTGGAGGCACAACAAGGTTTCAAGATGCAAGTGTCGATTCTAGAATCAATAGCATGAAAATCTAATTTTGGCGGACATCTTGCTCTTAGAACCGCATTTTGAAGCTTGTGCCTCGAAAGCCCCTGTTTCAGAGCATCAAAATTAGTTTTTTGAGGCACAACAAGGTTTCAAGATGCAAGCCCCGATTCTAGAGCCAGTAGCATCAAAATTCAATTTTGATGCACATTGTGCTCTTAGAACCTCATATTAGAAATTGTGCCTCAAAAGCCCTAGTTTTGGAGCATCAAAATAGATGTTTGGAGGAACAACAAGGTTTGAAGATGCAAGTCCTTATTCTAGAGCCGGTAGCATCAAAATTTGAATTTGACACACATTGTGCTCTTAAAACCTTGTTTTGGAGCTTATGCCTCAAAATCTTTAGTTTCGAAGCCTCAAAAGCTTGTTGGAGGCACAACAAGCTTTCAAGATGCAAGTCCTTATTTCAGAGCCCGTAGTGTCAAAACTTTATTTTGATGCACATCGTGCTCTTAGAACCTCGTTTTGGAGCGTGTGGCTCAAAATCTTCAGTTTCAAAACGTCAAAATCAATGTTTAAAGGCACAACAACGTTTCAAGACAAAAGTCCCGATTCTAAAGTTGATAGCATCAAAACATGATTTTGAAAAACATGGTGGTCTTAGAACCTCATTTCGGAGGTCGTGCCTCAAAATTCTCATTTTTGGAGCATAAAAATTAGTGTTTGGTGGCACAACAAGGTCTCAAGACAGAAGTCCCAATTCCAGAGTTGAGAATAAGGACTTTTGTCTTGAAACATTGTTGCGCCTTTAAACATTGATTTTGATGTTTTGAAACTGGAGCTTTCGAGCCACACGCTCTGAAATGAGGTTCTAAGAGCACGATGTGCATCAAAATCAAGTTTTGACACTATAGTCTACGCAATAGGGAGTTGCATCTTTAAAGCTTTTTGTGCCTCCTAACACCAATTTTGATGCTTCAAAATCGAATATTTTGAGGCATAAGCTCCAAAACAAGGTTCTTAGAGCACGATGTGCGTCAAAATCAAATTCTGACGCTACCGGCTACAGAGAATCAGGACTTGCATCTTGAAACCTTGTTGTGCCTCCAAACGTCAATTTTGATGTTCCAAAACTAGGGCTTTTGAGGCACAATTACTAAAACAAGGTTGTAAGAGCACAATGTTCATCAAAATTGAAGTTTGACGCTACTTGGGTCTAGAATCGGGGTTTGCATCTTGAAACCTTGTTGTGCCTCCAAACATGATTTTGATGCTCCAAAACTGGGTCCTTTCGAGGTGCAAGCTCCGAAATGAGCTTCTAAGAGAATGATGTGCGTCAAAATTCCATTTTGACCCTACCGGCTCCGGAATAGGGACTTGCTTCTTGAAACCTTGTTGTGCCTCAAAACATTGATTTTGATGTTCCCAAATCAGGGCATTCAAGGCACAACCTCCGAAATGAAGTTCTAAGAGCATGATGTACATCAAAATTATGTTTTGACACCTACCGACTCTGGAATTGGGACTTGTGTCTGGAAACCTTGTTGTGCCTGGCAAACACTAATTTTAATGCTCTAAAAATGAGGCTTTTGAGGCACAACCTCCGAAATGGAGTTCTAAGAACACCATGTTTATCAAAATCATGTTTTAATGCTATCAGCTTGAGAATCGAGACTTGTGTCTTGAACCTTGTTGTGCCTTTAAGCATTGATTTTGATGTTTTGAAACTTGAGCTTTTGAGCAACACACTCTGAAACGAGGTTCTAAGAGCACAATGTGCATCAAAATCACGTTTTGACACTACAGGTTCCAAAATAGGGAATTGCATCTTGCAATCTTGTTGTGCCTAACCGAAGATTTTGAGGCATAAACTCCAAAATAAGGTTCTAAGAGCACGATATGGGTCAAAATCAAATTCTAATGCTACCGGCTCCAGAATCAGGACTTGCATCTTGAAACCTTGTTGTGCCTCAAAACATTGATTTTGATACTCCAAAACAGGGGCTTTTGAGGCACAATTTCTAAAACAGGGTTCTAAGAGCACAATGTGCATCAAAATTTGAATTTTGATGCTCCTGCTCTAGAATCGGGGCTTGCATCTTGAAACCTTGTTGTGCCTCAAAACACTGATTTTAATGCTTCGAAACTAGGGCTTTCAAGGCACAAGCTTCAAAATGAGGTTCTAAGAGCACGATGTGCGCCAAAATCAAATTTTGACGCTATTGACTCTAGAATCGGGACTTCCATCTTCAAACCTTGTTGTGCCTTAAATTTTGATTTTGATGCTCCACAACTGGGTCTTTCGAAGCACAAGCTCCAAAATGAGATTCTAAGAGAATGATGTGCATCAAAATGGAATTTTGATGCTACACGCTCCAGAATAGGGACTTGCTTCTTGAAACCTTGTTGTGCCTCAAAACATTGATTTTGATGTTCCAAAATCAGGGCTTTCAGGCACAAGTTCCGAAATTGGGACTTGTGTCTTGAAACCTTGTTGTGCCTCCAAACACTAATTTTTATGCTCCAAAAATGAGGCTTTCAAGGCACAAACTCTGAAATGGGGTTCTAAGAACATCATGTCTGTCAAAAATCATGTTTTGATATCAACTTGAGAATCGAGACTTGTGTCTTGAAACCTTGTTTTGCCTTTAAACATTGATTTTAATTTTTTTAAACTGGAGCTTTCGAGCCACACGCTCTGAAATGAGGTTCTAAGAGCACGATGTGTATCAAAATCACATTTTGACACTACAGGCTCTGGAATAGGGACTTGCGTCTTGAAATCTTTTTGTGCCTCCAAACACCAATTTTGATGATGCAAAACCAAAGATTTTGAGGCATAAGCTCCGAAACAAGGTTCTAAGAGCACGATGTGCGTCAAAATCAAATTTTTGACCCTACGGGCTCCAGAATCAGGACTTGCATCTTGAAACCTTCTTGTGCCTCCAAACACTGATTTGACGCTCCAAAATCGGGGCTTTCGAGGCACAAGCTTCGAAATGAGGTTCTAAGAGCACAATGTGCGCCAAAATATGATTTTGATGCTATTGACTCTAGAATCGGGAATTGCATCTTGAAAACCTTGTTGTGCGTCCAACAATTGAATTTGATGCTCCAAAACTAAGTCTTTTGAGGCACAAGCTCCGAAATGAGTTTCTAAGAGAATGATGTGCGTCAAAATGGAATTTTGATGCTACACGCTCTGGAATAGGGACTTGCTTCCTGAAACCTTGTTGTGCCTCAAAACATTGATTTTGATGTTCCCAAATCAGGGCTTTCAAGGCACAAGCTCCAAAATGAGGTTCTAAGAGCATGATGTACATGAAATTGTGTTTTGTGCCTCCAAACATTAATTGTTATGCTCCAAAAAATGAGGCTTTTTTGGTACAACCTCCGAAATGGGGTTCTAAGAAGACCATGTTTGTCAAAATCGTGTTTTGATTTGATTGAGAGTCGGGACATGTGTCTTGAAACTTGTTGTGATTTTAAACATTGATTTTGATGTTTGAAACTACAGCTTTCGAGCGACACAATCCGAAATGAGGTTCTAAGAGCACGATGTGCATCAAAGGTCATATTTTGGACACTACAGGTTCCGGAATAGGGACTTCCGATTTGAAAGCTTGTTGTGCCTCCAAACACCAATTTTGATGCTTCGAAACCAAAGATTTTGATGCATAAGCTCCAAACCAAGGTTCTAAGAGCACGATTTTGATGCTATTGGCTCTAGAATCGGGGCTTGCATCTTGCAACCTTTTTGTGACTCAAAGCACTGATTTTGATGCTCCTGAAAACGTGAGGCAAAAGCTTTGAAACCTTGCATCGGGACTTGCATCTTGAAACCTTGTTGTGCCTCCAGACATTGATTTTGATGCTCGAAAACTGGGTCTTTCGTGGCACAAGCTCTGAACTGAGCTTCTAAGAGAATGATATGCATCAAAATGGAATTTTGACGCTACAGGCTCTGGAATAAAGACTTGCTTCTAGAAACCTTGTTGTGCCTCAAAACATTGATTATGATGTTCCAAAATCAGGGCTTTCAAGGCAAGAGCTCCGAAACAAGGTTCTAAGAGCACGATGTACATCAAAATTGCCTCTTGACGCTCCAAACATGAGGCTTTTGAGGCACAACCTTCGAAATGGGGTTCTAAGAACACCATATTTTTCAAAATTGTGTTTTGACGCTATCAGCTTCAGAATCGGGACTTGCATCTTGAAACCTTGTTGTACCTCCAAAAATTGATTTTGATTCTCCAAAACTAGGTCTTTCAAGGCAAAAGCTTCGAAATGAGCTTCTAAGAGAATGATGTGCGTCAAAATGAAATTTTGATGCTACAGACTCTGGAATAGGGAATCGCTACTTGAAACCTTGTTGTGCCTCAAAACATTGATTTTGATGTTCCAAAATCAGGGCTTTCAATGCACAAGCTCTGAAATGAGGTTCTAAGAGTACGATGTACATCAAAATTGCGTTTTGACGCTACAGACTCTAGAATTGGGACTTGTGTCTTGAAACGTTGTTGTGCCTCCAAACACTAATTTTTATGCTCCAAAAATGAGGCTTTTGAGGCACAACATCCACAATGAGGTTCTAAGAACACCATGTTTGTCAAAATCGTGTTTTCACGCTATGAGCTTGAGAATCAGTACTTGTGTCTTGAAACCTTGTTGTGCCTTTAAACATTGATTTTGATGTTTTGAAACTAGAGCTTTCGAGCCACACGCTCCAAATTGAGGTTCTAAGAGCACGATGTGCATCAAAATCACTTTTTGATAATACAGGCTCCGAAATAGGGACTTGTATCTTGAAAGCTTGTTGTGCCTCCAAACATGAATTTCGATGCTTCGAAACCAAATATTTTGAGGCATAAGCTCCAAAATAAGGTTCTAAGAGCACGATGTACGTCAAAATCAAGTTTTGACTCTACCCGGCTCAAGAATCAGGACTTGCATCTTGAAATCTTGTTGTGCCTCCAAACATCGATTCTTATGCTACAAAACTGGGGCTTTTGAAGCACAATTTCTAAAACAGGGTTCTAAGAGCAAAATATGCATCAAAATTGAATTTTGATGCTACTGGCTCTAGAATCGGGGCCTTGCATCTTGAAAACTTGTTGTGCCTCCAAACATTGATTTTGATGCTCCAAAACTGGGTCTTTCGAGGCATAAGCTCCGAAATGAGCTTCTAAGAGAATGATGTGTGTCAAAATTGAATTTTGACGCTACAGGATCCGAAATAGGGACTTGCTTCTTGAAACCTTCTTGTGCCTCAAAACATTGATTTTGATGATATAAAATCAGGGATTTCAAGGCACAAGCTCTGAAATGAGGTTCTAAGAGCACGATGTACCTCCAAACATAAAAATTGCATTTTGACGCTACCGACTCTGAAATTGGGATTTGTTTCTTGAAACCTTGTTGTGCCTCCAAACACTAATTTTTATGCTCCAAAAACAAGGCTTTTGATGCACAACCTCCAAAATGAGGTTCTAAGAACACCATGTTTTTCCATATTGTTTTTTGACGCCATCAGCTTGAGAAGAGAGACTTTTGTCATGAAACCTTGATGTGCCTCCGAAACGAGGTTCTAAGAGCACGTTGTGCATCAAAATCACGTTTTGACACTACATGCTCTGAAATAAGGACTTGCGTGTTGAAAACGTGTTTTGCCTCCAACCACTAATTTTGATGATTCGAAACCAAAGATTTTGAGGCATAAGCTCCAAAACAAGGTTCTAAGAGCAAGATGTGCGTCAAAATAAAAAAATTGACTCTAATGGCTTCAGAATCAGGACTTGCATCTTGAACCCTTGTTGTACCTCCAAACATCAAGTTTGATGCTCCAAATCTTCGGCTGTTGAGGCACAATTTCTAAAACAAGGTTCTAAGACCACAATGTTGCATCAAATTGATTTTGCTGCTACTGGCTCTAGAATGGGGCTTGCATTTTGAAACGTTGTTGTACCTCAAAACACTGATTTTGATGCTTCGAAATCAAGACTTTCGAGGCACAAGCTTCGAAATGAGGTTCTAAGAGCACGATGTGCGCCAAAATTAGATTTTGACGCTATTAACTATAGAATCGGGACTTGCATCTTGAAACCTTGTTGTGCCTCCAAACATTGATTTGATGCTCCAAAATTGGGTCTTTCGAGGCACAAGCTCCGAAATGAGCTTGTAAGAGAATGATGTGCATTTCGAGGCACAAGCTCCGAATGAGCTTGTAAGAGAATGATGTGCATCAAAATGGAATTTTGATGCTACAGGCTCCGGAATAGGGACTTACTTTTTGAAACCTTGGTGTGCCTCAAAACATTGATTTTGATGTTGCAAAATCAGGGCTTTCAAGGCACAAGCTCCAAAATGAGGTTCTAAGAGCACGATGTACATCAAAATTGCGTTGTGACACTACCGACTCTGGAATTGGGACTTGTGTCTGAAACCTTGTTGTGCTCCCAACATTAATTTTTATCCTCCAAAAATGAGCTTTTTGAGGCACAACCTTCGAAATGGGGTTCCAAGAACACCATGTTTGTGTGGCTCGAAATCAGCAGTTTCAAAACATAAAAATCAATGTTTAAAGGCACAATAAGGTTTCAAGACACAAGTCCCGATTCTCAAGCTGATAGCGTCAAAACACAATTTTTGACAAACATGGTGTTCTTAGAACTCCATTTCGGAGGTTGTGCCTCAAAAGCCTCGAAAATTAGTGTTTGGAGGAACAACAAGGTTTCAGACACAAGTCCCAATTCCAGAGTCAGTAGCATCAAAATGGACTTTTGATGTACATCGTGCTCTTAGAACCTCATTTCAGAGCCTTTACCTTGAAAGCCGTGATTTTGGAACATCAAAATCAATGTTTTGAGGCACAACGAGGTTTCAAGAAGCAAGTCCCTATTCCTGAGCCTCTAGCATCCAAATTCTATTTTGACGCACATCATTCTCTTAGAAACTCATTTCAGAGCTTGTGCCTCAAAAGACCCAGTTTTTTAGCATCAAAATCAATTGTTTGGAGGCACAACAAGGTTTCAAGATGCAAATCTTGATTCTAAAGTCAATAGCGTCAAAATCTGATTTTTGTGCACATCGTGCTCTTAGAGCCTCATTTCGAAGCTTGTGCCTCGAAAGCCCCAGTTTCAGAGCATCAAAAATAGTGTTTTGAGGCACAACAAGGTTTCAGGATGCAAGCCCCAATTCAAAAGCCAGTAGCATCAATTTTGATGCACATTGTGCTCTTAGAACCCTATTTTAGAAATTGTGCCTCAAAAGCCCTAGTTTTGGAGCATCAAAATTGATGTTTGGAGGCACAACAAGGTTTCAAGATGCAAGTCCTGAATCTCGAGCTGGTAGCATCAGAATTTGATTCTGACGTACATAATGCTCTTAGATCCTTGTTTTGGAGCTTATGCATCAAAATCTTCAGTTTCGAATCATCAAAATTGGTTTTCGCAGGCACAACAAGTTTTCAAGATGCAAGTTCCTATGCCAGAGCCTGTACTGTGAAAATGTGATTTTGATGCACGTTGTGCTCTTAGAACCTCGTTACGGAGCGTGTGGCTTGAAATCTGTAGTTTCAAAACATTAAAATCAATGCTTGGAGGCACAACAAGCTTTCAAGACGCAAGTCCCTATTTCAGAGCCCGTAGTGTCAAAATTCAGAGTCTCTAAGAGCACGATGTACATCAAAATTGCGTTTTGATGCTACCAACTCTGAAATTGGGTCTTGTGTCTTGAAACGTTGTTGTGCCAAATTGCGTTTTGATGCTACCAACTCTGAAATTGGGTCTTGTGTCTTGAAACATTGTTGTGCCTCCAAACGTTAATTTTTATGCTCCAAAAATGAGGTTCTAAGAGCATGATGTGCATCAAAATCAAGTTTTGACACTACAAGCTCCGGAATAGGGACTTGCATCTTTAAAGCTTGTTATGCCTCCAAACTCCAATTTTGATGCTTCGAAACCGAAGATTTTGAGGCATAATCTCCAAAAAAAGGTTCTAAGAGCACAAAGTGCGTCACAATCAAATTTTGATGCTACTGGCTCCAAATATCGATTTTGATGCTCCAAAATTGTTGATTTTGAGGCACAATTTCTAAAACAGGGTTCTAAGAGCATAATGTGAATCAAAATTGAATTTTGATGGTACTGGCTCTAGAATCAGGGCTTGCATCTTGAAACCTTGTTGTGCCTCAAAAAACTGATTTTGATGCTCCGAAACTGGGGCTTTCGAGGCACGAGCTTTGAAATGAGGTTCTAAGAGCACGATGTGCGCCAAAATCAGATTTTTACGCTATTGACTCTAGATTTGGCACTTGCATTTTGAAACCTTGTTGTGCCTCCTAACATTGAGGTTTGCTATCAACCTGAGTATCTGCTATCAGCTTGAGTATCTGGACTTGTGCCTTGAAACCTTGTTGTGCCTTTAAACATTGATTTTTTATGTTTTGAAACTTGAGCTTTTGAGCCACACGCTCCGAAATGAGGTTCTAAGAGCACGATGTGCATCAAAATCATGTTTTGACACTACAAGCTCTGGAATAGGGACTTGCATCTTGAAAGCTTGTTGTGCCTCCAAACACGAATTTTGATGCTTCAAAACCTTGTTGTACCTCAAAACATTGATTTTGATGTTCCAAAATCAGGGCTTTCAAGGCACAAGCTGTAAAATGAGGTTCTATGAGAATGATGTACATCAAAATTGCATTTGGATGCTACCGACTCTAGAATTGGGACTTGTGTCTTGAAACCTTGTTGTGCCTCCAAAGACTAAGTTTAATGCTAAAAAAATGAGGTTTTTAAGGTACAACCTCCGAAATGATGTTCTACAGAACACCATGTTTGTCAAAATCATGTTTTGATGCTATCAGCTTGAGAATCGGGAGTTGTGTCTTGAAACGTTGTTGTGCCTTTAAACATTGATTTTGATGTTTTGAAACTAGAGCTTTTGAACCACAAGCTCCAAAATGCTCTTCTAAGAGAATAATGTGCGTCAAGGACAGGCTTTGAAATGAGGTTCTAAGAGCATGATGTACATCAAAATTTTTGTTTTGACGCTACCAGACTTTGGAATTGGGACTTGTGTCTTGATACCTTGTTGTGCCTCCAGACACTAATTTTTATGCTCCATAATTGAGGCTTTTGAGGCACAACTTCCGAAATGAGGTTCTAAGAACACCATGTTTGTCAAAATTGTGTTTTGGCACTATCGGCTTGAGAATCGAGACTCGTGTCTTGAAACCCTGTTGTGCCTTTAAACATTGATTTTGATGTTTTGAAACTGGAGCTTTCGAGCCACATGCTCAAAAATGAGTTTCTAAGAGCACGATGTGCATGAAAATCACGTTTTCACACTAAAGGCTCCGGAATAGGGACTTGCGCCTTGAAAGCTGGTTGTACCTCTAGACACCATATTTGATACTTTGAAACTAAAGATTTTGAGGGATAAGGTCCAAAACAAGGTTCTAAGAGGACGATGTGCGTGAAAATCAAATTTTCACGCTACTGGATACAAAATCAGGACTTGCATCTTGAAACCTTGTTGTGCCTCCAAACAACGATTTTGATGCTCCAAAATTGAGGCTTTTAAGGCACAATTTCTAAAACCGGGTTCTAAGAGCACAATGTGCATCAAAATTGAATTTCGATGCTAATGGCTATAGAATCCGGGCATGAATCTTCAAACCTTTTTGTGCCTCAAAAAACTGATTTTGATTCTCCGAAACCGGTTCTTTCGAAGCACAAGCTTCGAAATGAGGTTCTAAGAGCACGATGTGTGCCAAAATCAAATTTTGATGCTATTGACTCCAGAATCGGGACTTGCATCTTGAAACCTTGTTGTGCCTCTAAATGTCGATTTTGATGTTCCAAAATCAGGGATTTCAACCCACAAGATCTGAAATGAGGTTCTAAGAGCACGATGTACATCAAAATTGCTTTTTGATGCTATCGATTTTGGACTTGTGTCTTGAAACCTTGTTGTGCGTCCAAACACTAATTTTTATGGTCGAAAAATGAGGATTTTGAGACACGACTTCTAAAATGAGGTTCTAAGAACACCATGTTTGTCAAAATTGTGTTTTGACGCTATCAGCTTGAGAATCGGGACTTGTGTCTTGAAAGCTTGTTGTGCCTCCAAACACCAATTTTGATGCTTTGAAACCGAAGATTTTGACGCATAAGCTCCAAAACAAGGTTTTAAGAGCACGATGTGCGTCAAAACTAAATTTTGACGCTACCGACTCCAAAATCTGGACTTGCATCTTGAAACCTTGTTGTGCCTCCAAACATCGATTTTGATGCTCCAAAACTGGGGCTTTTGAGGCACAATTTCTAAAACAGGTTTCTAAGAGCACATTGTGCATCAAAATTGAATTTTGATGGTACTGGCTCTAGAATCGAGGCTTGCATCTTGAAAGTTTGTTGTGCCTTGAAACACTAATTTTGATGCTTCGAAATTGGGGCTTTCGAGTTTCAAGTTTCAAAATGAGGTTCTAAGAGCACGATGTGCGCCAAAATCATATTTTGATGCTATTGACTCTAGAATCGGGACTTGCATATTGAAACCTTATTGTACATCAAAATTACATTTTGATGCTACCGACTCTAGAATTGGGACTTGTGTTTTGAAACCTTGGTGTGCCTCCAAGCACTAATTTTTATTCTCCAAAACTGAGGCTTTTGAGGCACGACCTCCGAAATGAGGTTCTAAGAACATCATGTTCTTCAAAATTGTATTTTGATGCTATCGGCTTGAGAATCTGGACATGTGTATTGAAACGTTGTTGCGCCTTTAAACATTGATTTTGATGTTTGGAAACAGGAGCTTTCAAGCCACACGCTCCCAATCGAGGTTCTAAGAGCACGATGTGCATCAAAATCATGTTTTGACAGTACACGCTCCGGAATAGGGACTTGCATCTTGAAAGCTTGTTGTGCCTCCAAACACCAATTTTGATGCTTCGAAACCAAAGATTTTGAGGCATAAGCTCCAAAACAAGGTTCTAAGACCATGATGTGCGTCAAAATCAAATTTTGACGCTACCGGCTCCAGAATCAGGACTTCCATCTTGAAACCTTGTTGTGCTTCCAAACATCAATTTTGATGCTCCAAAACTGGGGCTTTTGATGCACAATTTCTAAAACAGGGTTCTAAGAGCACAATCGAGACTTGCTTCTGAGGACTTTAGAATCAAGACTTGCTTCTTGAAACATTCTTGTGCCTTAAAACATTGCTTTTGATGTTCCAAAATCAGGGCTTTCAAGCCACAAGCATCCAAATGAGGTTCTAAGAGCACGATGTACATCAAAATTGCGTTTTGATGCTACTGGCTCTTGAATTGGGATTTGTGTCTTGAAACCTTGTTGTGTCTCCAAGCACATTGTTATGCTCCAAAAATTAGGCTTTTGATGCACAACATTTGAAATCAGATTCTATGAACACCATGTTTGTCAAAATTGTGTTTTGATGCTATCAGCTTGAGAATCAGGACTTGTGTCTTGAAACCTTGTTGTGCCTTTAAACATTGATTTTCACATTTCAAAACTGGAGCTTCTGAGCCACACGCTTCTTGAAAGCTTGTTGTGCCTCCAAACACCAATTTTGATGATTCGAAACCGAAGATTTTGAGGCATAAGCTCCAAAACAAGGTTCTAAGAGCACGATGTGCATCAGAATCAAATTCTGATGCTACCGGTTCTAGAATCAGGACTTGCAGCTTGAAACCTTGTTGTGCCTCTAAATATCAATTTTCATGCTCCAAAACTGGGGCTTTTGAGGCACAATTTCTAAAAAGTGTTCTAAGAGCAAAATGTGCTACTAGCTCTAGAATCGGGGCTTGCATCTTGAAACCTTGTTGTGCCTCAAAACATTGATTTTGATGCTCCGAAACCGGAGTTTTCAAGGCACAATCTTTGAAATGAGGTTCTAAGAGCACGATTTGTGCCAAAATCAGATTTTGATGGTATTGACTTTAGAATCAGGACTTGCATCTTGAAACCTTGTTGTGCTTCCAAACATTGATTTTGATGTTCTAAAATCAGGGCTTTCCAGGCACAAGCTCTAAAATGACGATCTAAGAGCTCGATATAAATCAAAATTGCATTTTGACGCTACCGACTCTCGAATTGGGACTTGTGTCCTAAAATGTTGTTGTGCCTCCAAACACTAATTTTTATGCTCCAAAAATGATGCTTTGGAGGCACAACCTCCGAAATGAGGTTCTAAGAACACCATGTTTGTATAAATCATGTTTTGTCGCTATCAGGTTGACAATCAGGACTTGTGTCTTGAAACCTTGTTGTGCCTTTAAACATTGCTTTTGATGTTTGGAAACTGGTGCTTTCGAGCCACACACTCCGAAATGAGGTTCTAAGAGCACGATGTGCATAAAAATCATGTTTTGACACTACAGGCTCCGGAATAGGGACTTGCGTCTTGAAAGCTTGTTGTGCCTAAAAACACCAATTTTGATGATTCGAAACCAAAGATTTTGAGGCATAAGCTCCAAAACAAGGTTCTAAGAGCACAATGTGCGTCAGAATCAAATTCTGACACTATCGGCTCTAGAATCAGGACTTGCATCTTGAAACCTTGTTGTGCCTCCAAACATCGATTTTGATGCTCCAAAACTAGGGCTTTTGAGGCACAATTTCTTAAATAGGGTTCTAAGAGTACAATGTGCATCAAAATTAATTTTTGATGCTACTGGCTCTAAAATCAAGGCTTGCATCTTGAAACCTTGTTGTGCCTCAAAACACTAATTTTGATGCTCTGAAATCGGGGCTCTCAAGGCACAAGCTTTGAAATGAGGTTCTAAGAGCACGGTGTGCACCAAAAATCAAATTTTGATGCTATTGACTCTAGAATCGGGACTTGCATCTTGAAACCTTGTTATGCATCCAAACATTGATTTTGATGCTCCAAAACTGGGTCTTTCGAGGCACAAGCTTCGAAATGAGATTCTAAGACAATGATGTGCATCAAAATGGAATTTTGACACTACAGGGTCCGAAATAGGGACTTGCTTCTTGAAACCTTGTTGTGCCTCAAAACATTGATTTTGATGATCTAAAATCATGGCTTTCAAGCCACAAGTTCCGAAATGAGGTTGTAAGAGCACGATGTACATAAAAATTGTGTTTTGACGCTACCGACTCTGGAATTGGGACTTGTGTGTTAAAACCTTGTTGTGCCTCCAAACACTAATTTTTATGCTCCAAAAATGAGGCTTTTGAGGCACAAACTCCGAAATGAGGTTCTAAGAACACCATGTTTGTGAAAATTGTGTTTTGACGCTATCAGCTTTAGAATCAGGACTTGTGTCTTGAAACCTTGTTGTTCCTTTAAACATTGATTTTGATGTTTTGAAACTGGAGCTTCCGAGCCACACGCACCGAAACGACGTTCTAAGAGAATGATGTGCGTTAAAATGGAATTTTGACGCTACAAGCTCATGAATAGTGACTTCCTTCTTGAAAACTTGTTGTGCTTCAAAACATTGATTTTGATGTTCCAAAAATCAGGGCTTTCAAAGCACAGCCTTCGAAATGAGGTTCTAAGAGAACGATGCACATTAAAGTTGTGTTTTGATGCTACTGACTTTGGAATAGGGACTTGTGTCTTAAAACCTTGTTGTGTCTCCAAACGTTAATTTTTATGCTCAAAAAATGAGACTTTTGAGGTACAACCTCTGGAATGAGGTTCTAAGAACACCGTGTTTGTCAAAATCGTGTTTTGATGCTATCAGCTTGAGAATCGGGACTTGTGTGTTTAAAGCTTGTTTTGCTTTTAAACATTGATTTTGATATTCTAAAACTACAGCTTTCGAGCGACACGCACCAAAACGACGTTCTAAGAGCCCGATGTGCCTCAAAATCACGTTTTGACACTACAGGCTCGGGAATAAGGACTTGTGTCTTGAAAGCTTGTTGTGCCTCCAAACACCAATTTTGATGCTTCAAAACCGAAGATTTTGAGGGATGAGCTCCAAAACAAGGTTCTAAGAGCACGATGTGTGTCAAAATCAAATTTTGACGCTACCGGCTCAAGAATCGGGGCTTGCATCTTGAAACCTTGTTGTGCCTCAATAAACTAATTTTGATCCTCTAAAACCGGGGCTTTGAAAGCAGAAGCTTCAAAATGAGGTTCTAAGAGCACGACGTGCGCCAAAATCAGATTTTGACACTATTGACTCTACAATCGGCACTTGCATCTTGAAACCTTCTTGTGCCTCCAACTATTGATTTTGATGCTCCAAACTGGGTCTTTCGAGGCACAAGCTCCGAAATGAGCTTCTAAGAGAATGATGTGTGTCAGAATTGAATTTTGACGCTACAGGCTCCGGAATAGGGACTTGCTTCTTGAAACCTTCTTGTGCCTCAAAACATTCATTTTGATGATCCAAAATCAGGGATTTCAAGGCACAAGCTCCGATATGAGGTTCTAAGAGCACGATGTACCTCCAAACATAAAAATTGCATTTTGACGCTACTGACTCTGAAATTGGGACTTGTGTCTTGAAACCTTGTTGTGCCTCCAAACGCTAATTTTTATGCTCGAAAAATAAGGTTTTTGAGGCACAACCTCCAAAATGAGGTTCTAAGAACACCATGTTTTAATGCCGTCAACTTGAGAAGAGAGACTTTTCTCGTGAAACCTTGTTTTACCTTTAAAGATTGATTTTGATGTTTTGAAACTGGAGCTTTCAAGCCACACGCTCTGAAACTAGGTTCTAAGAGCACGTTTTGCATCAAAATCCTGTTTTGACACTACATGCTCTGGAATAGGGACTTGCATCTTGAAAACTTGTTTTGCCTCCAAACACCAATTTTGATGATTCGAAACCAAAGATTTTGAGCCATAAGCTCCAAAACAAGGTTCTAAGAGCAAGATGTGCGTCAAAATCAAAAAATTGACTCTAACGACTTCAGAATCAGGACTTGCATTTTGAAACCTTGTTGTGCCTCAAAACATTGATTTTCATGCTTCAAAATTGAAACTTTCAAGGCACAAGCTTCAAAACGAGTTTCTAAGAGCACGATATGCACCAAAATCAGATTTTGAAGCTATTGACTTGCATCTTGAAAGCTTGTTGTGCCTCTAAACATTGATTTTGATGCTCCAAAACTTGGTCTTTCGAGGCACAAGCTCCGAAATGAGCTTCTAAGAGAATGATATGCATCAAAATTGATTTGATGCTACAGGCTCCGGAATAGGGACTTGCTTCTTTAAACCTTGTTGTACCTCAAAACATTGATTTTGATGTTCCGAAATCAAGGCTTTCAAGGCACAAGCTCAGAAATGAGGTTCTAAGAGCACGATGTACATCAAAATTGCGTTTTGACACTACCAACTTTGGAATTGGGACTTGTGTCTTGAAACCTTGTTGTGTCTCCAAGCACTAATTTTTATGCTCCAAACACAAGGCTTTTGAGGTACAACCTCCGAAATGGGGTTCTAAGAACACCATGTTTTTCAAAATAGTGTTTTGATGCTATCAACTTGAGAATTGGGATTTGCATCTTGAAACCTTGTTGTGCCTCCAAACATTGATTTTGATGCTCCAAAATTGGGTCTTTAAAGGCACAACCTCTGAAATGAGCTTCCAAGAGAATGATGTGCGTCAAAATGGAATTTTGATGCTACAGGCTCTGGAATAGGGACTTACTACTTGAAACATTGGTGTGCCTCAAAACATTGATTTTGATCTTGCAAAATTAGGGCTTTCAAGGCACAAGCTCCAAAATGAGGTTCTACGAGCACGATGTACATCAAAATTGCATTTTGACACTACCAACTCTGGAATTGGGACTTGTGTCTTGAAACCTTGTTCTGCCTCCAAACACTAATTTTTATCCTCCAAAAATGAGCCTTTTGAGGCACAACCTTCGAAATGGGGTTCCAAGAACACCATGTTTGTCAAAATCATGTTTTGATGCTATCAGCTTGAGAATCGGGAGTTGTGTCTTTAAACATTGATTTAAACCTTGTTGTGCCTTTAAACATTGATTTTGATGTTTGGAAACTGGAGCTTTCGAACCACACGCTCCGAAATGAGGTTCTAAGAGCACGAGGTACATCAAAATCACGTTTCGACACTATAGGCTCCAGAATAGGGACTTGCATCTTGAAAGCTTGTTGTGCCTCCAGACACCAATTTTGATTCGTCAAAACCGAAGATTTTGAGGCATAAGCTCCGAAACAAGGTTCTAAGAGCACGATGTGCATCAAAATCAAATTTTGACGCTATCGGCTATAGAATCAGTACTTGAAGTGCATCAAAATCAAATTTTGACGCTATCGGCTATAGAATCAGTACTTTTCTCTTAAATCCTTGTTGTGCCTCGAAACATCGATTTTGATGTTCCAAAACTGATGCTTTTGAGGCACAATTTCTAAAACAGGGTTTGAAGAGCACAATGTGCATCAAAACTAAATTTTGATACTACTGGCTCTAGAATCGGGGATGGCATCTTAAAACCTTGTTGTGCCTCAAAACACTCATTTTGATGCTCCGAAATCGGGGCTTTCAAGGCACAAGCTTCGAAATGAGGTTCTAAGAGCACGATGTGCACCAAAATCGAATTTTGATGCTATTGACTCTAGAATCGAGACTTGCATCTTGAAACTTTGTTTTGCCTCCAACAGTGATTTTGATGCTCCAAAACTAGGTCTTTCGAGGCAGAAGCTCCAAAATGAGCTTCTAAAAGAATGATCTGCGTCAAAATTCAATTTTGATGCTACAGGCTCCAGAATAGGAACTTGCTTCTTGAAATCTTGTTGTGCCTCAAAACATTGATTTTGATGTTCCAAAATCAAGGCTTTCAAGGTAAAAGCTTCGAAATGAGGTTCTAAGAGCACGCTGTATGTTCTAAGAAATATTTTTTAAAATAGTGTTTTGACGCTATTAGCTTGAGAATCAGGACTTGCATCTTGAAACCTTGTTGTGCCTCCAAACATTGATTTTGATGCTCCAAAATTGGGTCTTTAGAGGCACAAGCTCCGAAATGAGCTTCTAAGAGAATGTACGTCAAAATGGAATTTTGACGCTACAGGCTCTGGAATAGGGACTTGCTTCTTGAAACCTTGTTCTGCCTCAAAACATCGATTATGATGTTCCAAAATCAGGGCTTTCAAGGCACAAGCTCCGAAATGAGTTTCTAAGAGCATGATGTATGTTCTAAGAACACCATATTTTTCAAAATAGTCTTTTCACGCTATCAACTTGAGAATCGAGACTTGCATCTTGAAACCTTTTTGTGCCTCCAAACATTGATTTTGATGCTCCAAAACTAGGTCTTTCGAGGCACAAGCTCCGAACTGAGCTTCTAAGAGAATGATGTGCGTCAAAATGGAATTTTGACGCTACAAGCTCTGGAATAGGGACTTGCTTCTTGAAACCTTTTTGTGCCTCAAAACATCGATTTTGATGTTCCAAAATCAAGGCTTTCAACACACAAGCTGCGAAATGAGGTTCTAAGAGTACGATGTACATCAAAACTGGGGCTTTTGAGGCACAATTTCTAAAATAGGGTTCTAAGAGCACAATGTGCATCAATATTGAATTTTGATGCTTTTGGCTCTAGAATCGGGGCTTGCATCTTAAAACCTTCTTGTGCTTCAAAACACTAATTTTGATGCTCCAAAATCCGAGCTTTCGAGGCACAAGTTTCGAAATGAGGTTCTAAGAGCAAGATGTGCGCCAAAATCAGATTTTGATGCTATTGACTCTAGAATCGAGACTTGCATCTTGAAACTTTGTTGTGCCTCCAAACATTGATTTTGATGCTGCAAAACTGGATCTTTCAAGGGACAAGCTCCAAAATGAGCTTTTAAGAGAATGATGTGCGTCAAAATTGCGTTTTGACGCTACCAACTCTGGAATCGGGACTTGCATCTTGAAACCTTGTTCTACCTCCAAACACTAATTTTTATGCTCCAAAAATGAGGCTTTTGAGGCACAACCTCTGAAATGAGGTTCTAAGAACACCATGTTTGCCAAAATCGTGTTTTGACGATATCAGCTTGAGAATTGGGACATGTGTCTTCAAACCTTATTGTGCCTTTGAACATTGATTTTGATGTTTTAAAACTAGAGCTTTTATGCCACACGCTCCGAAACGAGGTTTTCAGAGCACGATGTGCATCAAAATCACTTGCGTCTTGAAAGTTTGTTGTGCCTCCAAACACCAATTTGGATGATTCGAAACCGAAGATTTGGAGGAATAAGCTCCAAAAGAAGGTTCTAAGAGCACGATGTGCGTTAAAATCAAATTTTGACTCTACAGGCTCCATAATCAGGACTTGCATCTTGAAACCTTGTTGTGCCTCCAAACATCGATTTTAATGCTCCAAACCTGGGGTTGTTGAGGCACAAGCTTCAAAATGAGGTTTTAAAAGCACGATGTGCGCCAAAATTAGATTTTGACGCTACTGATTCTAGAATCGGGACTTGCATCTTGAAACCTTGTTGTGCCTCCAAACATTGATTTTGATGCTCCAAAATTGGGTCTTTTGAGGCACAAGCTCCGAAATGAGCTTCTAAGAGAATGATGTGCGTTAAAATGGAATATTGACGCTACAGGCTCTAGAATAGGGACTTGCTTCCTAAAACCTTGTAGTGCCTCAAAACATTGATTTTGATGTTCCAAAATCAGGGCTTTCAAGGCACAAGCTCCAAAATGAGGTTCTAAGAGCACAGTGAACATCAAAATTGTGTTTTGACGCTACCAAATCTGGAATTGGGACTTGTGTCTTGAAACATTGTTGTGCCTCCAAACATGCTGTTCTGAGAACCCTGTTTTGGAGCATTAAAATCGATGTTTGGAGGCACAACAAGGTTTCAAAATACAAGTCTTGATTCTAGAGGGCAGGTAGCGTCAGAATTTGATTTTGATGCACATCGTGCTCTTAGAACCTTGTTTTGGAGCTTATGCCTCAAAATCTTTGGTTTCAAAGCATCAAAATTGGTATTTGGACGAACAACAAGCTTTCAAGACGCAAGTCCCTATTCCGGAGTCTGTAGTGTCAAAACATGATTTTGATGCACATCGTGCTCTTAGAACCTCGTTACGGAGTGTGTGGCTCGAAAGCTCTAGTTTCAAAACATCAAAATCAATGTTTAAAGACACAACAAGGTTTCAAGAGACGAGTCCCGATTCTCAAGCCGATAGTGTCAAAACATGATTTTGACAAACATGGTGTTCTTAGAACCTCATTTCGGAAGTCGTGCCTCAAAAGCCTCATTTTAGAGCATCAAAATCAGTGTTTTGAGGCACAACAAGGTCTCAAGATGCAAGCGTCGATTCTAGAGCCAGTAGCATTAAAATGCAATTTTGATGCACAATTCTAGTGTCAAAACACGATTTTCACAAACATGGTGTTCTTAGAACCCTGTTTTAGAAATTGAGCCTCAAAAGCCCCAATTTTGGAGCATTAAAATTGATGTTTGGAGACGCAACAAGGTTTCAAGATGCAAGTCCTGATTTTGGAGCAAGAAGCGTCAAAATTTGATTTTGACGCACATGTTCTTAGAACCTTGTTTTGAAGCTTTCAAGGGGCAAGTCCCTATTCCAGAGCCTGTAGTGTCAAAATTCCATTTTGATGCACATCATTCTCTTAGAAGGTCATTTCGGAGCTTGTGCCTCGAAAGACCCAGTTTTGGAGCATCAAAATCAATGTTTGGAGGCACAACAAGGTTTCAAGATGCAAGCCCCGATTCTAGAGCCAGTAGCATCAAAATTCAATTTTCATGAAAATTGTGCTCTTAGAACACTGTTTTAGAAATTGCGCCTCAAATGTCGTAGTTTTGGAGCATCAAAATCGATGTTTAGAGGCACAAGAAGGTTTCAAGATACAAGTCCAGATTCTGGAGTCAATAGCGTCAAAATCTGATGTTGACGCACATCATGCTCTTAGAACCTCATTTCGAAGCATGTGCCTTGAAAGCCCCAGTTTCAGAGCATCAAAATTAGTGTTTTGAGGCACAACAAGGTTTCAAGATACAAGCCCCGATTCTAGAGCCAGTAGTATCAAAATTCAATTTTGATGCACATTGTGCTCTTAGAACCTTGTTTTAGATATTGTGCCTCAAAAGCCCTAGTTTTGGAGCATCAAAATTGATGTTTGGAGGCACAACAAGGTTTCAAAATGCAAGTCCTGATTCAGGAGCTGGTAACGTCAAAATTTGATTTTGACGCAAATCGTGCTCTTAGAACCTTGTTTTGAAGCTTATGCCTCAAAATCTTCGGTTTCGAAGCATCAAATTGGTGTTTGGAGGCACAACAAGCTTTCAAGATGCATGTCCCTATTCCAGAGGCCGTAGTGTCAAAACTTAATTTTGATGCACATCGTGCTCTTAGAACCTTCGTTTCAGAGCGTGTGGCTAAAAAGCTCTAGTTTCAAAACATCAAAATCAATGTTTAAAGGCACAACAACGTTTCAAGACACAACTCCCGATTCTCAAGCTGATAGCATCAAAACATGATTTTGACAAACATGGTGTTCTTAGAACATCATTTCGAAGGTTGTACCTTAAAAACCTCATTTTTTTAAACTAAAAATTAGTCTTTGGAGGCACAACAAGGTTCAAGACACAAGTCCCAATTCTAGAGTCGGTAGCGTCAAAACACAATTTTGATGTACATCGTTCTTTTAGAACATCATTTTAGAGCTTGTGCCTTGAAAGCCCTGATTTTGGAACATCAAAATCAATGTTTTGAGGTACAACAAGGTTTCAAGATGCCTCAAAAACTTTCTGTTTTGAAGCATCAAAATTGGTGTTTGGAGGCACAACAAGCTTTCAAGATGCAAGTCCCTATTCCAGAGCTTTTAGTGTCAAAACGTGATTTTGATGCACATCGGGCTCTTAGAACCTCGTTTCGGAGCGTGTGGCTCAAAAGCACAAGTTGCAAAACATAAAAATCAATGTTTAAAGGCACAACAAGGTTTCATGACACAAGTCCGGATACTCAAGCTGATAGCGTCAAAACAAGATTTTGACAAACATGGTGGTCTTAGAACCTCATTTCAGAGGTCGTGCCTCAAAATCCTCATTTTTGGAGCATAAAAATTAGTGTTTTGAGGCCCAACAAGGTTTGAAGACACAAGTCCCAATTCTAGAGTCGGTAGCATCAAAATGTAATTTTGTTGTACATCGTGCTCTTAGAACCTCATTTCGGAGCTTGTGCCTCGAAAGCCCTTATTTTGGAACATCAAAATCAATGTTTTGGGGCACAACAATGTTTCAAGAAGCAAGTACCTATTCCAGAGCCTGTAGCGTCAAAATTTCATTTTAACGCACATCATTCTCTTAGAAGCTCATTTCAGACTTTGTGCCTCGAAAGACCCAGTTTTGGAGCATCAAAATCAATGTTAGGAGGCACAACAAGGTTTCAATATGCAAGTGCCGATTCTAGAGTCAATTTTGATGCACACTATGCTGTTAGAACCCTGTTTTAGAAATTGTGCCTCAAAATCAATAATTTTGGAGCATGAAAATCGATATTTGGAAGCACAAAAAGGTTTCAAGATGCAAGTCTTGATTCTGGAGCCGATAGCATCAAAATTTTATTGTGATGCACTTCGTGCTCTTAGAATTTTTTTTGGAGCTTATGCCTCAAAATCTTCGATTTCGAAGCATCAAAATTGGTGTTTGGAGGCATAACAAGCTTTAAAGATGCAAGTCCCTATTCCAGAGCTTCTAGTTTCAAAACTTGATTTTGATGCACATCATGCTCTTAGAACCTCATTTCAGAGCGTGTGGCTCAAAAGCTCCAGTTTCAAAGCATCAAAATCAATGTTTAAAGGCTTAACAAGGTTTCAAGACACAAGTCCCGATTCTCAAGCTGATAGAGTCAGAATTAGGACTTGCATCTTGAACCCTTGTTGTGCCTCCAAACATCAATTTTGTTCCTCCAAATCTGCGGCTGTTGAGGCACAATTTCTAAAATAGGGTTCTAAGAGCACAATGTGCATCAAAATTGAATTTTGATGCTACAGGCTCTAGAATCGGGGCTTGCATTTTGAAACCTTGTTGTGCCTCAAAACACTGATTTTGATGCTTCCAAATCAAGACTTTCGAGGCACAAGTTTCGAAATGAGGTTCTAAGAGCACGATGTGCACCAAAATCAGATTTTGACACTATTGACTATAGAATCGGGACTTGCATCTTGAAACCTCGTTGTGCCTCCAAACATTGATTTTGATGCTCCAAAACTGGGTCTTTTGAAGCACAAGCTCCGAAATGAGCTTGTAAGAGAATGATGTGCATCAAAATAGAATTTTAATGCTACAGGCTCCGGAATAGGGACTTGCTTCTAAAATCAGGGCTTTCAAGGCACAAGCTCAGAAATGAGGTTCTAAGAGCACGATGTACATGAAAATTGCATTTTTTACGCTACCCGACTTTGGAAAGTGGACTTGTGTCTTGAAACCTTGTTGTGCCTCCAAACACTAATTTTTATGCTCCAAACACAAGGCTTTTGAGGTACAACCTCCGAAATGGGGTTCTAAGAACACCATATTTTTCAAAATAGTGTTTTGACGCTATCAACTTGAGAATCGGGACTTGCATCTTGAAACCTTGTTGTGCCTCCAAACACTGATTTTGATGCTCCAAAACTGGGTCTTTCAAGGCACAACCTCCGAAATGAGCTTCTAATAGAATGATGTGCGTCAAAATGGAATTTTGATCCTAAAGGCTCCGAAATAGGGACTTACTTCTTGAAACCTTGGTGTGCCTCAAAACATTGATTTTGATGTTGCAAAATCAGGGCTTTCAAGGCACAAGCTCCAAAATGAGGTTCTAAGAGCACGATGTACATAAAAATTGCGTTTTGACACTACCGACTCTGGAATTGGGACTTGTGTCTTGAAACCTTATTGCACCTCCAAACACTAATTTTTATCCTCAAAAAATGAGCCTTTTGAGGCACAACCTTCGAAATGGGGTTCAAAGAACACCATGTTTGTCAAAATCGTGTTTTGACGCTATTAGCTTGAGAATCGGGAGTTGTGTCTTGAAACCTTGTTGTGCCTTTAAACATTGATTTTGATGTTCGAAAACTGCAGCTTTCAAGCCACACGCTCTGAAATGAGGTTCTAAGAGCACGATGTACATCAAAATCACGTTTTGACACTACAGGCTCCGAAATAGGATCTTGCATCTTGAAAGCTTGTTGTGCCTCCAGACACCAATTTTGATTCGTCGAAATCGAAGATTTTGAGGCATAAGCTCCAAAACAAGTTTCTTAGAGCACGATGTGCGTGAAAATCAAATTTTGACGCTACCGGCTATAGAATCAGTACTTTTCTCTTGAAACCTTGTTGTAACTCGAAACATCGATTTTGATGCTCCAAAACTGATACTTTTGAGGCACAATTTCAAAAAGAGTGTTTGAAGAGCACAATGTGCATCAAAATTGAATTTTGATACTACTGGCTCTAGAGTCGGGGATTGCATCTTAAAAACTTGTGCCTCAAAACACTTATTTTGATGCTCCAAAACCGGGGCTTTCAAGGCACAAGCTTTGAAATGAGGTTCTAAGAGCACGATGTGAGCCAAAATCGAATTTTCATGCTATTGACTCTAGAATCGAGACTTGTATCTTGAAACATTGTTCTTCCTCCAAACAGTGATTTTGATGCTCCAAAACTGAGTCTTTCGAGACAGAAGCTCCAAAATGAGCTTCTAAGAGAATGATGTGCCTCAAAATTGAATTTTGACGCTACAGGCTCCGGAATAGGAACTTGTTTCTTGAAACCTTGTTGTGCCTGAAAACATTGATTTGGATGTTCCAAAATCAGGGCTTTCAAAGCACAAGCTCTGAAATGAGGTTCTAAGAGCACGATGTACGTTATAAGAACACCATATTTTTCAAAATAGTGTTTTGATGATATCAGCTTGAGAATCGGGACTTGCATCTTGAAACCTTGTTCTGCCTCCAAACATTGATTTTGATGCTCCAAAACTAGGTCTTTCGAGGCACAAGCTCCGAAATGAGCTTCTAAGAGAATGATGTGCGTCAAAATGGAATTTGGATGCTACAGGCTCTAAAATAGGGACTTTGATCTTGAAACCTTGTTGTGCCTCAAAACATCGATTTTGATGTTCCAAAATCAGGGCTTTCAATGCACAAGCTTTGAAATGAGGTTCTAAGAGCACGATGTACATCAAAATTGCGTTTTTACACTACAAACTCAGGAATTGGGACTTGTGTCTTGAAACCTTGTTGTGCCTCCAAACACTAATTTTTATGCTCCAAAAACAAGGCTTTTGAAGCACAACCTCAGAAATGAGGTTCTAAGAACACCATGTTTGTCAAAATCGTGTTTTGACGATATCAGCTTGAGAATCAGGACTTGTGTCTTGAAACCTTGTTTTGCCTTTAAACATTGATTTTGATGTTTTAAAACTAGAGCTTTCAAGCCACGCGCTCTGAATTGAGGTTCTAACAGCACGATGTGCATCAAAATCACATTTTGACACTACAAGCTCTGGAATAGGGACTTGCGTCTTGAAAGCTTGTTGTGCCTCCAAACACCAATTTTGATGATTCGAAACCGAAGATTTTGAGGAATAAGACCCAAAAGAAGGTTCTAAGAGCACAATGTGCATCAAACTCAAATTTTGATTCTGATTTTCCAAAATCAAGGCTTTCAAGACACAAGCTCCGAAATGAGGTTCTAAGAGAATGATGTACATCAAAATTGCGTTTTGATGCTACCAATTCTAGAATTGGAACTTGTGTCTTGAAACCTTGTTGTGCCTCCAAACACTAAATTTTATGCTCCAAAAATGAGGCAAATGAGGCTTTTAAGGCACAACCTCCGAAATGAGGATCTAAGAAAACCATGTTTGTCAAAATAGTGTTTTGACGCTATTAGCTTGAGAATCGGGACTTGTGTCTTGAAACCTTGTTGTGCCTTTAAACATTGCTTTTGATGTTTTTAAATTGGAGCTTTCGAGCCACACGCACCGAAACGAGATTCTAAGAGCACAATGTGCATCAAAATCATGTTTTGACGCTACAAGCTCTGGAATAGGGACTTGCTTCTTGAAAGCTTGTTGTGCCTCTAGACACCAATTTCCATGCTATGAAACTGAAGATTTTGAGGCATAAGATCCAAAAGAAGGTTCTAAGAGCACAATGTGTGTCAAACTCAAATTTTGACTCTACCGGCTTGAGAATCAGGACTTGCATCTTGAAACCTTGTTGTACCTCCAAACATCAATTTTGATGCTCCAAAACTGGGGCTTTTGAGGCACAATTTTTATAACAGGGTTTTAAGAGCGAAATGTGCATGCTACTGGATCTAGAATCGGGCCTTGCATCTCGAAACCTTGTTGTGCCTCAAAAAACTGATTTTGATGCTCTGAAACCGGGGCTTTCGAGGCACAAGCTTTTAAATGATGTTCTAAGAGCACGATGTGCACCAAAATCATATTTTGAGGCTATTGACTCAAGCTCGAGACTTGCATCTTGAAACCTTGTTGTGCCTCCAAACATTGATTTTATTGCGTCGAAAACAAGGCTTTTGAGGCATAACCTCCGAAATGAGTTCTAAGAACACCATGTTTTGTCAAATCGTGTTTTGACGCTATCAACTTGAGATTCGGGACTTGTGTCTTGAAACCTTGTTGTGCCTTTAAACATTGATTTTGATGTTTTGAAACTGGAGCTTTTGAAGCCACACACTCTAAAACAAGGTTCTAAGAGCACGATGTGCATCAAAATCATGTTTTGACACTACCGGCTCAGAATCCAAAATCAGGACTTGCATCTTGAAACCTTGTTGTACCTCCAAACATCAATTTCGATACTCCAAAACTGGGGATTTTGAAGCAAAATTTGTAAAATAGGGTTCTAAGAGCACAATGTGCATCAAAATTGCTATTGGCTCTAGAATTAGGGCTTTCATCTTGAAACCTTGTTGTGCCTCAAAACACTGATTTTGATGCTCCGAAACTGGGGCTTTCGAGGCACAAGCTTCAAAATGAGGTTCTAAGAGCATGATGTGTGCCAGAAATCAGATTTGGATGCTATTGACTCTAGAATCGGGACTTGCATCTTGAAACCTTGTTGTCCTTTCAAACATTGATTTTGATGCTCCAAAACTGGGTCTTTCAAGGCACAAGCTCCGAAATAAGCTTCTAAGCGAATGATGTGCGTCAAAATAGAATTTGGACGCTACAGGCCCTGGAATAGGGACTTGCTTCTTGAAACCTTGTTGTGCCTCAAAACATTGATTTTGATGTTCCAAAATCAGAACTTTCAAGGCAAAAGCTCCGAAATGAGGTTCTAAGAGTACGATGTACATCAAAAGTGCGTTTTGACGCTACCGACTCTGGAATTGGGACTTGTGTCTTAAAACCTTGTTGTGCCTTTAAACATTGATTTTGATGTTTTGAAACTGGAGCTTTCGAGCCACAGGCTCTGAAACGAGGTTCTCAGAGCATGATGTGCATAAAAATCACGTTTTGACACTACAGGCTCCGAAATAGGGATTTGCATCTTGAAAGCTTGTTGTGCCTCCAAACACCAATTTTGATGCTTCGAAACCGAAGATTTTGAAGCATAAGCACCAAAACAAGCTTCTCAGAGCACGACGTGCGTCAAAATCATATTTTGACTCTACCGGATTCAGAATCACGACTTGTTGTTGTGCCTCCAAACATCGATTTTGATGCTCCAAAACTGGGGCTTTTGAGGCACAATTTCTAAAACAAGGTTCTAAAAGCACAATGTGCATCAAAATTGAATTTTGATGCTACTGGCTCAATTAGGGCTTGCATTTTCAAACCTTGTTGTGCCTCAAAATACTGATTTTGATCCTCCGAAATTGGGGTTTTTGAGGCACAAGATTTGAAATGAGGTTCTAAGAGCACGATAGGAGTGAAAATCAGATTTTGACGCTATTGATTCTACAATTGGGACTTGCATCTTGAAACCTTATTGTGCCTCCAAACATTGATTTTGATGCTCCAAAATGAACTTCTAAGAGAATATTGTGCGTCAAAATGGAATTTTGATGCTACAGTCTCTGGAATAGGGACTTGCTTCTTGAAACCTTGTTGTGCCTCAAAACATTGATTTTGATGTTCCAAAATCAGGGTTTTCAAGGCACAAGCTCCAAATGAGGTTCTAGGAGCACGATATACATCAAAATTGCGTTTTGAGGCTACCGACTCTAGAATTGGGACTTGTGTCTTGAAACCTTGTTGTGCCTCCAAACATTAATTTTTATGCTCCAAAAATGAGGCTTTTGAGGCACGACCTCCGAAATGAGGTTCTCAGAACACCATGTTTGTCAAAATCATCTTTAAATGCTATTAGCTTGAGAATCAAGACTTGTGTCTTCAAACCTTGTTGTGCCTTTAAACATTCATTTTGATGTTTTGAAAGTGGAGCTTTCGAGCCACACGCTCTGAAACGAGGTTCTAAGAGCAAGATGTGCATCAAAATAATGTTTTGACACTACAGGCTACGGAATAGGTACTTGCGTCTTCAAAGCATTGATTTTGATGTTTGGAAACTGGAGCTTTTGAGCCACATGCTTTGAAAAAAGATTCTAAGAGCACGATGTGCATCAAAATCACGTTTTGACACTACAGGCTCCGGAATAGGGACTTGCGTCTTGAAAGCTTGTTGTGCCTCCAAGCACCAATTTTGATGCTTCGAAACTGAAGATTTTGAGGCATAAGCTCCAAAACAAGGTTCTAAGAGCACAATGTGTGTCAAAATCAAATTCTGACGCTACCAGCTTCAGAATCAAGAGTTGCATCTTCAAACCTTGTTATGCCTCCAAACATCGATTTTAATGCTCCAAAACTGGGGCTTTTGATGCACAATTTCTAAAATAGAGTAGAATGTGCATCAAAATTGAATTTTGATGCTACTGGCTCTAAAATCGGGGCTTGCATCTTGAAACCTTGTTGTGCCTCAAAACACTAATTTTGATGCTTCGAAAATGGGGCTTTCGAGGCACAAGCTTCGAAATGAGGTTCTCAGAGCACGATGTGTGCTAAAATCAGATTTTGATGCTATTGACTCTAGAATCAGGAGTTGCATCTCGAAACTTTGTTGTGCCTCCAAACATTGCTTTTCATGCTCCAAAACTGGGTATTTCGAGGCACAAGCTCCGAAATGAGCTTCATGTGCTTTGTGCATCAAAATGGATTTTTGACGCTACAGGCTCCGGAACAGGGACTTGCTAATTTTGGAGCCGGTAGTGTCAAAATTTGATTATGATGCACATCGTACTCTTAGAACCTTGTTTCGGAGCTTATGCCTAAAAATTTTTTGCTTTCGAAGCATCCAAATTGGTGTTTGGAGGCACAACAAGCTTTCAAGATGCAAGTCTCTATTCCAGAACCTGTAGTTTAAAAATGTGATTTTGACGCACATCGTGCTCTTAGAACCTCGTTTCGGAGTGTGTGGCTCAAAAGCTCCAATTTCAAAACATCAAAATCAATGTTTAAAGGCACGAGAAGGTTTCACGACACAAGTCCTGATTCTCAAGCTAACAGCGTCAAAACACAATTTTGACAAATATTGTGTTCTTAGAACCTCATTTTGGAGGTCCTACCTCAAAAGCCTCATTTTTGGAGCATAAAAATTAGTGTGTGGAGGCACCACAAGGTTTCAAGACACAAGTCCCAATTCCAGAGTCGGTAGCGTCAAAACGCAATTTTGATGTACATCATGCTCTTAGAACGTCATTCCAAGAAGCAAGTCCCTATTCTTGAGCCTGTAGCATCAAAATTTTATTTTGACGCACATTATTCTCTTAGAACCTCATCTCGGAGCTTGTGCCTCGAAAGACTCAGTTTTGGAGCATCAAAATCAATGTCTGGAGGCACAACAAGGTTTGAAGATGCAAGTCCGGATTCTAGAGTCAATAGAGTCAAAATATGATTTTGGCGCACATCTTGCTCTTAGAATCTCATTTCGAAGCATCAAAATCAGTGTTTTGAGGCACAACAAGGTTTCAAGATGCAAGCCCCAATTTTAGAGCCATTAGCATCAAAATTT
Source organism: Cryptomeria japonica (assembly GCF_030272615.1). Lineage (NCBI taxonomy): Eukaryota > Viridiplantae > Streptophyta > Pinopsida > Cupressales > Cupressaceae > Cryptomeria > Cryptomeria japonica. The sequence continues at coordinate 497,650,982 of NC_081407.1, read as the reverse complement.
AATTATGATGCACATTGTGCTCTTAGATCCTTGTTTTACAAATTGTGCCTCAAAAGCCCCAGTTTTTTAGTGTCCCAATCGATGTTTGGAGGCACAATAAGGTCTCAAGATGCAAGTCCTGATTCCGGAGTCGGTAGCATTAAAATTTGATTTTCACATACATCGTGCTCTTAGAACCTCGTTTCGGAGCATGTGGCTCGAAAGCTCCAGTTTCCAAACATGAAAATCAATGTTTAAAGGCACAACAAGGTTTGAAGACACAGTCCCGATTCTCAAGTTGATAGCATCAAAACATGATTTTGACAAACATGGTGTTCTTAGAACCTCATTTCAGAGGTTGTGCCTCAAAAGCCTCATTTTTGGAGCATAAAAATTAGTGTACATCGTGCTCTTAGAACCTCATTTCGAAGCTTGTGCCTTGAAAGCCCTGATTTTGGAACATCAAAATCAATGTTTGGGGCAGAACAAGGTTTCAAGAAGAAAATCCCTATTCGGGAGCCTGTAGCGTCAAAATGTCATTTTGATGCACATCATTCTCTTAGAAGCTCATTTCGGAGCTTGTGCCTCGAAAGACCCAGTTTTGGTGCATCAAAATCAATGTATTTAAGCACAACAAGGTTTCAAGATGCAAGCCCCTGTTTCGGAGCATCAAAATTAGTTTTTGAGGCACAACAAGGTTTCAAGATGCAAGCCCTGATTCTAGAGCCAGTAGCATTAGAACCCCGTTTTAGAAATTGTGCCTCAAAAGCCCCAGCTTTGGAGCATCAAAATAAATGTTTGGAGGCACAACAAGGTTTCAAGATGCAAGTCCTGATTCTGGAGCCGGGGTAGCGTCAAAATTGGTGTTTGGAGGCACAACAAGCTTTCAAGATGCAAGTCCTTATTCTAGAGCCCGTAGTGTCAAAACAATATTTTGATACACATCATGCTCTTAGAACCTCGTTTCGAAGCGTGTGGTCCTAAATCTCTAGTTTCAAAACATCAAATTCAATGTTTAAAGGCACAACAAGGTTTCACGACACAAGTCCCGATTCTACAGCTGATAGCGTCAAAACGCTATTTTAAAAAACATAGTGTTCTTAGAACCTCATTTCGGAGGTCGTGCCTCAAAAACCTCATTTTTGGAGCATAAAAATTAGTGTGTGGAGGCACAAAAGGGTTTCAAGACACAATTCCCAATTTCAGAGTCGGTATTGTCAAAACAAAATTTTGATGTGCGTCGTTCTCTTAGAACCTCATTTCGGAGGCTGTGTTTTGAAAGCCCTGATTTTGGAACATCAAAATCAATCTTTTGAGGCACAAAAGGGTTTAAAGAAGAAAGTCCCTCTTCCTGAGCCTGTAGTGTCAAAATTTCATTTTAACGCACATCATTCTCTTAGAAGCTCATTCCAGAGCTTGTGCCTTGAAAGACCCAGTTTTGGAGCGCCAAAATCAATATTTGGAGGCACAACAAGCTTTCAAGATGCAAGTCCCTATTCCAGAACCCGTAGTGTCAAAACTTGATTTTGATGCACATGGTGCTCTTAGATCCTCGTTTCGGAGCGTGTGGCTCAAAACATCAAAGTCAATGTTTAAAGGTACAACAAGGTTTCAAGACACAAGTCCTAATTCTCAAGCTGATACCGTCAAAACATAATTTTGACAAACATGGTGTTCTTTGAACCTCATTTCAGAGTTTGTGCCTCAAAAGCCTCATCTTTGGAGCATAAAAAATTAGTGTTTGGAGGCACAACAAGGTTTCAAGACACAAGTCCCAATTCCAGAGTCGGTAGCGTCAAAACACACCATTTTTATGTACATGTGCCCCAAATCAGATTTTGACGCTATTGTCTCTAGAATCGGGACTTGTATCTTGAAACCTTGTTGTGCCTCCAAATATTGATTTTGATGCTCCAAAACTGGGTCTTTCGAGGCACAAGCTCCGACTCTAGAATTGGGATTTGTGTCTTGAAACCTTGTTGTGTCTCCAAACTATCAGCTTGAGAATCAGGACCTGTGTCTTGAAACCTTGTTGTGCCTTTAAAAATTGATTTTGATGTTTTGAAAACTGGAGCTTTTGAGCCACATGCTCCGTAATGAGGTTCTAAGAGCACAATGTGCATCAAAATCAAGTTTTAACACTATAGGCTCTGTAATAGAGAGTTGCATCTTGAAACCTTGTTGTGCCTCCAAACATTGATTTTGATGCTCCAAAACTAGATCTTTTGAGGCACAAGCTTCTAAATGAGCTTCTAAGAGAATGATGTGTGTCAAAATGGAATTTTGATGCTACAGGCTCTGGAATAGGGACTTGCTTCTTGAAACCTTGTTGTGCCTCAAAACATTGATTTTGATGTTCCAAAATCAGGGCTTTCAAGACAACCTCCGAAATGAGGTTCTTAGAGCACAATGTACATCAAAATTGCGTTTTAACGCTATCGACTCTGGAATTGGGACTTGTGTCTGGAAACCTTGTTGTGCCTCCAAACACTAATTTTTATGCTCTAAAAATGAGAATTTTGAGGCACAACATCCGAAATGGGGTTCTAAGAACACCATGTTTATGCCTCAAAAGCCTCGTCTATGGAGCATAAAAAATTTGTGTTTGGAGGGACAACAAGGTTTCAAGACACAAGTCCCAATTCTAGAGCATCAAAACACACCATTTTTATGTACATGTGCCCCAAATCAGATTTTGACGCTATTGTCTCTAGAATCGGGACTTGCATCTTGAAACCTTGTTGTGCCTCCAAATATTGATTTTGATGCTCCAAAACTGGGTCTTTCGAGGCACAAGCTCCGACTCTGGAATTGGGATTTGTGTCTTGAAACCTTGTTGTGTCTCCAAACTATCAGCTTGAGAATCGGGACTTGTGTCTTGAAACCTTGTTGTGCCTTTAAACATTGATTTTGATGTTTTGAAACTGGAGCTTTCGCGCAACACGCTCTGAAACGAGGTTCTAAGAGCACGATGTGCATCAAAATCACGTTTTGACACTACATGCTCCAGAATAGGGACTTGCGTCTTGAAACCTTGTTGTGCCTCAAAACACTGATTTTGATGCTCCCAAACTGGGGCTTTCGAGGCACAAGCTTCGAAATGAGGTTGTAAGAGCACGATGTGCGGCAAAATCAAATTTTGACTCTATTGAGTCTAGAATCGAGAATTGCATCTTTAAACCTTGTTGTGCCTCCAAACATTGATTTTGATACTCCAAAACTGAGTCTTTCGAGGCACAAGCTCCGAAATGTGCTTCTAAGAGAATGATATGCGTGAAAATTGAATTTTGATGCTATAGGCTCTAGAATAGGGACTTGCTTCTTGAAACCTTGATGTGCCTCAAAACATTGATTTTGATGTTCCAAAATCAGGGCTTTTAAGGCATAAGCTCCAAAATGAGGTTCTAAGAGCACGATGTACATCAAAATTATGTTTTGACGCTACCGACTCTGGAATTGGGACTTGTGTCTTGAAACCTTGTTGTGCCTCCAAACAAAAAATTTTATGCTCCAAAAATGAGGCTTTTGAGGCACAACCTCTAAAAGTAGGTTCTACGAACACCGTGTTTGTCAAAATCATGTTTTGACGATATCGGCTTGAGAATCGGGACTTGTGTCTTGAAACATTGTTGTGCATTTCAACATTGATTTTACTATTTTGAAACTATAGCTTTTGAGCCACACACTCTGAAACGAGGTTTTAAGAGCACGATGTGCATCAAAATCACGTTTTGACACTACAGACTCCGGAATAGGGACTTGCATCTTGAAAGCTTGTTGTGCCTCCAAACACCAATTTTGATGCTTCGAAACTGAAGATTTTGAGGCATAAGCTCCAAAACAAGGTTCTAAGAGCACGATGTGCGTCAAAATCAAATTTTGACGCTACCGGCTATACAATCAGGACTTGAAACCTTGTTGTGCCTCCAAACAGAGATTTTGATGCTTGAAAACTAGGGCTTTCGATGCACAATTTCCAAAACACTGATTTTGATACTCCGAAACCGGGGCTTTGAAGGCACAAGCTTCAAAATGAGGTTCTAAGAGCATGATGTGCGCCAAAATAAATTTTTGACGCTATTGACTCTATAATCGGGACTTGCATCTTCAAACATTATTGTGCCTCCAAACATTGATTTTGATGCTCCAAAATTGGGTCTTTCGAAGCACAATCTCCGAAATGAGCTTCTAAGAGAATGATGTGCCTCAAAATGGAATTTTGATGCTACAAACTCCAGAATAGAGACTTGCTTCTTGAAACCTTGTTGTGCCTCAAAACATTGATTTTGATGTTCCAAAATCAGGGCTTTCAAGGCACAAGCTCCGAAATGAGGTTCTAAGAGCACAATGTACATTAAAGTTGTGTTTTGATGCTACCGACTCTGGAATTGGGACTTGTGTCTTAAAACCTTATTGTGTCTCCAAACACTAATTTTTATACTCAAAAAATGAGGCTTTTGAGGTACAATCTCTGGAATGAGGTTCTAAGAACACTGTGTTTGTCAAAATCGTGTTTTGACGCTATCAGCTTGAGAATTGGGACTTGTGTGTTTAAAGCTTGTTGTGCTTTTAAACATTGATTTTGATATTCTAAAACTACAACTTTTGAGCCACACGCACCACAACGACGTTCTAAGAGCCCGATGTGCATCAAAATCACGTTTTGACACTACAGGCTCCGGAATAGGGACTTGCATCTTGAAAGCTTGTTGTGCCTCCAAACACGAATATGTGTCAAAATCAAATTTTGACGTTACCGGCTCAAGAATCGGGGCTTGCATCTTGAAACCTTATTGTGCCTCAATAAACTAATTTTGATGCTCTGAAACCGGGGATTTCAAAGCAGAAGCTTCGAAATGAGGTTCTAAGAGCATGACGTGCGCCAAAATCAGATTTTGATGCTATTGACTCTAGAATCGGCACTTGCATCTTGAAACCTTCTTGTGCCTCCAAACATTGATTTTGATGCTCCAAACAGGGTCTTTCGAGGCACGAGCTCCGAAATGAGCTTCTAAGAGAATGATGTGCGTCAAAATTGAATTTTGACGCTACAGGCTCCGGAATAGGGACATGCTTCTTGAAACCTTGGTGTGCCTCAAAACATTGATTTTGATGTTGCAAAATCAAGGCTTTCAAGGCACAAGCTCCAAAATGAGGTTCTAAGAGCACGATGTACATCAAAATTGCGTTGTGACACTACCGACTCTGGAATTGGGACTTGTGTCTTGAAACCTTGTTGTGCCTCCAAACATTAATTTTTATCCTCCAAAAATGAGCTTTTTGAGGCACAACCTTCGAAATGGGGTTCCAAGAACACCATGTTTGTGTGGCTCGAAATCTGCAGTTTCAAAACATCAAAATCAATGTTTAAAGGCACAATAACGTTTCAAGACACAAGTCCCGATTCTCAAGCTGATAGCGTCAAACCACAATTTTGACAAACATGGTGTTCTTAGAACTCCATTTCGGAGGTTGTGCCTCAAAAGCCTCGAAAATTAGTGTTTGGAGGAACAACAAGGTTTCAAGACACAAGTCCCAATTCCAGAGTCAATAGCATCAAAACGGACTTTTGATGTACATCGTGCTCTTAGAACCTCATTTCAGAGCCTTTACCTTGAAAGCCGTGATTTTGGAACATCAAAATCAATGTTTTGAGGCACAACGAGGTTTCAAGAAGCAAGTCCCTATTCCTGAGCCTCTAGCGTCCAAATTCTATTTTGACGGACATCATTCTCTTAGAAACTCATTTCAGAGCTTGTGCCTCAAAAGACCCAGTTTTTTAGCATCAAAATCAATGTTTGGAGGCACAACAAGGTCTCAAGATGCAAATCTTGATTCTAAAGTCAATAGCGTCAAAATCTGATTTTTGTGCACATCGTGCTCTTAGAGCCTCATTTCGAAGCTTGTGCCTCGAAAGCCCCAGTTTCGGAGCATCAAAGATAGTGTTTTGAGGCACAACAAGGTTTCAAGATGCAAGCCTCGATTCAAGAGCCAGTAGCATCAAAATTCAATTTTGATGCACATTGTGCTCTTAGAACCTTATTTTAGAAATTGTGCCTCAAAAGCCCCAGTTTTGGAGCATCAAAATCGATGTTTGGAGGCACAAAAAGGTTTCAAGATGCATGTCCTGAATCTCGAGCCAGTAGCGTCAGAATTTGATTCTGACATACATCATGCTGATCCTTGTTTTGGAGCTTATGCATCAAAATCTTTAGTTTTGAATCATCAAAATTGGTGTTCGCAGTTACAACAAGCTTTCAAGGCGCAAGTCCCTATTCCGGAGCTTGTACTGTGAAAACGTGATTTTGATGCACATTGTGCTCTTAGAACCTCATTACGGAGCGTGTGCCTTGAAATCTGCAGTTTCAAAACATCAAAAATGAATGTTTGGAGGCACAACAAGCTTTCAAGACGCAAGTCCCTATTTCAGAGCCCGTAGCGTTAAAATTCGGAGGCTCTAAGAGCACGGTGTACATCAAAATTGCGTTTTGATGCTACCGACTCTGGAATTGGGACTTGTGTCTTGAAACGTTGTTGTGCCTCCAAACGTTAATTTTTATGCTCCAAAAATAAGGTTCTAAGAGCATGATGTGCATCAAAGTCAAATTATGACACTACAAGCTCTGGAATAGGGACTTGCGTCTTTAAAGCTTGTTATGCCTCCAAACTCCAATTTTGATGCTTCAAAACTGAAGATTTTGAGGCATAAGCTCCAAAAAAAGGCTCTAAGAGCACAAAGTGCGTCACAATCAAATTTTGACGCTATTGGCTCCAAATATCAATTTTGATGCTCCAAAACTGTTGATTTTGAGGCACAATTTCTAAAACAGGGTTCTAAGAGCACAATGTGCATCAAAATTGAATTTTGATGGTACTGGCTCTAGAATCAGGGCTTGCAACTTGAAACCTTGTTGTGCCTCAAAACACTGATTTTGATGCTCCAAAATTGGGGCTTTCGAGGCACGAGCTTTGAAATGAGGTTCTAAGAGCATGATGTGCGCCAAAATCTGATTTTGACGCTATTGACTCTAGAATCGACACTTGCATCTTGAAACCTTGTTGTGCCTCCTAACATTGAGGTTCGCTATCAACTTGAGTATCCGCTATCAGCTTGAGTATTTGGACTTATGCCTTGAAACCTTTTTGTGTCTTTAAACATTGATTTTTTATGTTTTGAAACTTGAGCTTTTGAGCCACACGCTCCGAAACGAGGTTCTAAGAGCATGATGTGCATCAAAATAATGTTTTGACACTAAAAGCTCTGGAATAGGGACTTGCATCTTGAAAGCTTGTTGTGCCTCCAAACACGAATTTTAATACTTCGAAACGGAAAATTTTGAGGCATAACTCCAAAATAAGGTTTTAAGAGCATGATGTGCGTCAAAATCAAATTTTCACGCTACCAGCTCCAAAATCAGGACTTGCATCTTGAATCCTTGTTGTACCTCTAAACATCGATTTTGATGCTCCAAATCTGTGGCTTTTGAGGTACAATTTCTAAAACAGGTTTCTAAGAGAACAATGTGCATCAAAATAAAATATTGATGGTACTGGCTCTAGAATCGGGGTTGGCATCTTGAAATCTTGTTGTGCCTCAAAACACTCATTTTGTTGCTCTGAAACTGGGGCTTTCGAGGCACAAGCTTTGAAATGAGGTTCTAAGAGCACGATGTGCGCCAAAATCAAATTTTAACTCTGTTGACTCTAGAATCCGGACTTGCATCTTGAAACCTTGTTGTGCCTCAAAACATTGATTTTGATGTTCCAAAATCAGGGCTTTCAAGGCACAAGCTGTAAAATGAGGTTCTACGAGAATGATGTCCATCAAAATTGCGTTTTGATGCTACGGACTCTAGAATTGGGACTTGTGTCTTGAAACATTGTTTTGCCTCCAAAGACTAATTTTTATGCTAAAAAAATGAGGTTTTTAAGGTGCAACCTCCGAAATGATGTTCTAAGAACACCATGTTTGTCAAAATCGTGATTTGACGCTATCAGCTTGAGAATCGGGACTTGTGTCTTGAAACGTTGTTGTGCCTTTAAACATTGATTTTGATGTTTTGAAACTAGAGCTTTCGAGCCACACGCTCCAAAACGAGGTTCTAAGAGCACGATGTGCATCAAAATCAAGTTTTGACACTACAGGCTCTGGAATAGGGACATGCATCTTGAAAGCTTGTTGTGCCTCCAAACACCAATTTTGATGCTTCGAAACCGAAGATTTTGAGGCATAAGCTCCAAAACAAGGTTCTAAGAGCACGATTTGCATCAAAATCAAATTTTGACACTACCGGCTCCAGAATCAGGACTTGCATTTTGAAACCTTGTTGTGCCTCCAAACATCAATTTTGATGCTCCAAAACTGGGGCTTTTGAGGTGCAATATCTAAAACAGGGTTCTAAGATCACAATGTGCATCAAAATTGAATTTTGATGCTACTGGCTCTAGAATCGGGGCTTGCATCTTGAAACCTTGTTGTGCCTCAAAACACTAATTTTGATGCTCTGAAACCGGGGCTTTTGAGGCACAAGCTTCGAAATGAGGTTCTAAGAGCACGATGTGCGTCAAAATCAGATTTTGATGCTTTTGACTCCAGAATCCGGACTTGCATCTTGAAACCTTGTTGTGCCTCCAAACATCGATTTTGATGCTCCAAAACTAGGGCATTTGAGGCACAATTTCTAAAATAGTGTTCTAAGAGCACAATGTGCATCAAAATTGAATTTTGATGCTACTGGTTCTAGAATCGGGGCTTGCATCTTGAAACCTTGTTGTGCCTCCAAACATTGATTTTGATGCTCCAAAACTGGGTCTTTCGAGGCACAAGTTCCGAAATGACCTTCTAAGAGAATGATGTGCATCAAAATATCGACTTGCTTCTTGAAACCTTGTTGTGCCTCAAAACATTGATTTTGATGTTCCAAAATCAGGGCTTTCAAGGTACAAGCTCCAAAATGAGGTTCTTAGAGCACGATGTACATCAAAATTGCGTTTAGACGCTACCGACTCTGGAATTGGGACTTGTGTCTTGAAACCTTGTTGTGCCTCCAAACACTAATTTTTATGCTAAAAAAATGATGATTTTAAGGCACGACCTCCGAAATATGGTTCTAAGAACACTATGTTGGTCAAAATCGTGTTTTGACGCGATCATCTTTAGAATCAGGACTTGTGTCTTGAAACCTTGTTGTACCTTTAAACAATGATTTTGATGTTTTTAAAACTGGAGCTTTCGAGCCACACGCTCTGAAATGAGGTTCTAAGAGCACGATGTGCATCAAAATCACGTTTTGACACTACAAGCTCTGAAATGAGGTTCTAAGAGCATGATGTACATCAAATTTTTTGTTTTGACGCCACCGACTCTGGAATTGGGACTTGTGTCTTGAAACCTTGTTGTGCCTCTAGACACTAATTTTTATGCTCCATAATTGAGGCTTTTGAGGCACAACTTCTGAAATGAGGTTCTAAGAACACCATGTTTGTCAAAATTGTGTTTTGACACTATCGGCTTGAGAATCGAGACTCGTGTCTTGAAACCTTGTTGTGCCTTTAAACATTGATTTTGATGTTTTGAAGCTGGAGCTTTCGAGCCACACACTCAAAAATGAGTTTCTAAGAGCACGATGTGCATGAAAATCACGTTTTCACACTACAGGCTTGTTGTACCTCCAGACACCATATTTGATGCTTCGAAACTGAAGATTTTGAGGGATAAGATCCAAATAAGGTTCTAAGAGGATGATGTGCGTGAAAATAAATTTTTGATGCTACTGGATACAGAATCAGGACTTGCATCTTGAAACCTTGTTGTGCCTCCAAACATCAACTTTGATGCTCCAAAATTGGGGCTTTTAAGACACAATTTCTAAAACCGCGTTCTAAGAGCACAATGTGCATCAAAATTGAATTTTGATGCTACTGGCTATAGAATTCGGGCTTGCATCTTCAAACCTTTTTGTGCCTCAAAAAACTGATTTTGATTCTCTGAAACCAGTTCTTTCGAGGCACAAGCTTCGAAATGAGGTTCTTAGAGCACGATGTGTGCCAAAATCAAATTTTGACGCTATTGACTCCAGAATCGGGACTTGCATCTTGAAACCTTGTTGTGCCTCCAAATATCGATTTGGATGTTCCAAAATCAGGGATTTCAAGCCACAAGATCTGAAATGAGGTTCTAAGAGCACGATGTACATCAAAATTGCTTTTTGATGCTACCGACTTTGGACTTGTGTCTTGAAACCTTGTTGTGCCTCCAAACACTAATTTTTATGGTCCAAAAATGAGGATTTTGAGGCACGACTTCTAAAATTAGGTTCTAAGAACACCATGTTTGTCAAAATCATGTTTTGATGCTATTAGCTTGAGAATCGGGACTTGTGTCTTGAAAGCTTGTTGTGCCTCCCAACACCAATTTTGATGCTTTGAAACCGAAGATTTTGACGCATAAGCTCCAAAACAAGGTTTTAAGAGCACGATGTGCGTCAAAATTAAATTTTGACGCTACCGACTCCAAAATCAGGACTTGCATCTTGAAACGTTGTTGTGCCTCCAAACATCGATTTTGATGCTCCAAACTGGGGCTTTTGAGGCACAATTTCTAAAAGAGGCTTCTAAGAGCATCTAGAAATGAGGCTTGCATCTTGAAAGCTTGTTGTGCCTCGAAACACTAATTTTGATGCTCTGAAATCAGGGTTTCGAGTTTCAAGTTTCAAAATGAGATTCTAAGAGCATGATGTGCGCCAAAATCATATTTTGATGCTATTGACTCTAGATTCGGGACTTGCATCTTGAAACCTTATTGTACATCAAAATTACGTTTTGACGCTACCGACTCTGGAATTGTGACTTGTGAAACCTTGGTTTGCCTCCAAACACTAATTTTTATTCTCCAAAAATGAGGCTTTTGAGGCACGACCTCCGAAATGAGGTTCTAAGAACATCATGTTCTTCAAAATCATGTTTTGATGCTATCGGCTTGAGAATTGGGACATGTGTATTGAAATGTTGTTGCACCTTTAAACATTGATTTTGATGTTTGGAAACAGGAGCTTTTTAGCCACACACTCCGAATCGAGGTTCTAAGAGCACGATGTGCATCAAAATCACGTTTTGACAGTACAGGCTCCGGAATACGGACTTGCATCTTGAAAGCTTTTTGTGCCTCCAAACACCAATTTCGATGCTTTGAAACCAAAGACTTCCATCTTGAAACCTTGTTGTGCTTCCAAACATCAATTTTTATGCTCCAAAACTGGGGCTTTTGAGGCACAATTTCTAAAACAAGGTTCTAAGAGCACAATCGAGACTTGCTTCTGAGGACTTTAGAATTGAGACTTGCTTCTTGAAACATTGTTGTGCCTTAAAACATTGCTTTTGATGTTCCAAAATCAGGGCTTTCAAGCCACAAGCTCCCAAATGAGGTTCTAAGAGCACGATGTACATCAAAATCGTGTTTTGTCGCTATCAAGTTGAAAATCAGGACTTGTGTCTTGAAACCTTGTTGTGCCTTTAAACATTGCTTTTGATGTTTGGAAACTAGAGCTTTCCAGCCACACACTCCGAAATGAGGTTCTAAGAGCACAATGTGCATAAAAATCATGTTTTGATACTACAGGCTCCGGAATAGGGACTTGCGTCTTGAAAGCTTGTTGTGCCTCCAAACACCAATTTTGATGATTCGAAACCGAAGATTTTGAGGCATAAGCTCCAAAATGAGGTTCTAAGAGCACGATGTGCATCAGAATCAAATTCTGACACTATCGGCTCTAGAATCAGGACTTGCATCTTGAAACCTTGTTGTGCCTCCAAACATCGATTTTGATGCTCCAAAACTGGGGCTTTTGAGGCACAATTTCTTAAATAGGGTTCTAAGAGTACAATGTGCATCAAAATTAATTTTTGATGCTACTGGCTCTAGAATTGAGGCTTGCATCTTGAAACCTTGTTGTGCCTATAAACACTAATTTTGATGCTCTGAAATCGGGGCTCTTGAGGCACAAGCTTTGAAATGAGGTTCTAAGAGCACGGTGTGCACCAAAAATCAAATTTTGATGCTATTGACTCTAGAATCGGGACTTGCATCTTGAAACCTTGTTATGCATCCAAACATTGATTTTGATGCTCCAAAACTGGGTCTTTCGAGGCACAAGCTTCGAAATGAGATTCTAAGACAATGATGTGCGTCAAAATGGATTTTTGACACTACACACTCCGAAATAGGGACTTGCTTCTTGAAACCTTGTTTTGCCTCAACACATTGATTTTGATGATCCAAAATCATGGCTTTCAAGGCACAAGTTTCGAAATGAGGTTGTAAGAGCACGATGTACATAAAAATTGTGTTTTGACGCTACCGACTTTGGAATTGGGACTTGTGTCTTAAAACCTTGTTGTGCCTCCAAACACTAATTTTTATGCTCCAAAAATGAGGCTTTTGAGGCACAAACTCCGAAATGAGGTTCTAAGAACACCATGTTTCTCAAAATTGTGTTTTGACGCTATCAGCTTGAGAATCAGGACTTGTGTCTTGAAACCTTGTTGTTCCTTTAAACATTGATTTTGATGTTTTGAAACTGGAGCTTCTGAGCCACACGCACCGAAATGACGTTCTAAGAGAATGATGTGCGTTAAAATGGAATTTTGATGCTACAGGCTCAGGAATAGGGACTTTCTTCTTGAAAACTTGTTGTGCCTCAAAACATTGATTTTGATATTCCAAAAATCAGGGCTTTCAAAGCACAGCCTCCGAAATGAGGTTCTAAGAGAACGATGTACATTAAAGTTGTATTTTGATGCTACTGACTCTAGAATTGGGACTTGTGTCTCCAAATACTAATTTTTATGCTCAAAAAATGAGACTTTTGAGGTACAACCTCCGGAATGAGGTTCTAAGAACACCGTGTTTGTCAAAATCATGTTTTGACGCTATCAGCTTGAGAATCGGGACTTGTGTGTTTAAAGCTTGTTCTGCTTTTAAACATTGATTTTGATATTCTGAAACTACAGCTTTCGAGCCACATGCACCGAAACGACGTTCTAAAAGCCCGATGGGCCTCAAAATCACGTTTTGACACTACAGGCTCCGGAATAGGGACTTGTGTCTTGAAAGCTTGTTGTGCCTCCAAACACCAATTTTCATGCTTTGAAACCGAAGATTTTGAGGGCTGAGCTCCAAAACAAGGTTCTAAGAGCACGATGTGTGTCAAAATCAAATTTTGACGCTACCGGCTCAAGAATCGGGGCTTGCATCTTGAAACCTTGTTGTGCCTCAATAAACTAATTTTGATGCTCTGAAACCGGGGCTTTCAAAGCAGAAGCTTCGAAATGAGGTTCTAAGAGAACGACGTGCACCAAAATCAGATTTTGACGCTATCGACCCTAGAATCGGCACTTGCATCTTGAAACCTTCCTGTGCCTACAAACATTGATTTTGATGCTCCAAACTGGGTCTTTCGAGGCACAAGCTCCGAAATGATGTGCGTCAAAATTGAATTTTGACGCTACAGGCTCCGGAATAGGGACTTGCTTCTTGAAACCTTCTTGTGCCTCAAAACATTGATTTTGATGATCCAAAATCAGGGATTTCGAGGCACAAGCTCCGAAATGAGGTTCTAAGAGCACGATGTACCTCCAAACATAAAATTTGCATTTTGATGCTACCGACTCTGAAATTGGGACTTGTGTCTTGAAACCTTGTTGTGCCTCCAAACGCTAATGTGTATGCTCCAAAAACAAGGTTTTTGAGGCACAACCTCCAAAATGAGGTTCTAAGAACACCATGTTTTTCCATATCGTGTTTTGATGCCGTCAGCTTGAGAAGAGAGACTTTTGTCGTGAAACCTTGTTGTGCCTTTAAACATTGATTTTGATGTTTTGAAACTGGAGGTTTCGAGCCACACGCTCCGAAACGAGGTTCTAAGAGCACGTTTTTCATCAACATCATGTTTTGACACTACATGCTCCGGAATAGGGACTTGCATCTTGAAAACTTGTTTTGCCTCCAAACACCAACTTTGATGATTTGAAACCAAAGATTTTGAGACATAAGCTCCAAAACAAGGTTCTAAGAGCAAGATGTGCATCAAAATCAAAAAATTGACTCTAACGGCTTCAGAATCAGGACTTGCATCTTGAACCCTTGTTGTGCCTCCAAACATCGATTTTGATGCTCCAAATCTGCGGCTGTTGAGGCACAGTTTCTAAAACAGGGTTCTAGAGCACAATGTGCATCAAAATTGACTGTTGATGCTACTGGCTCTAGAATTAGGGCTTGCATTTTGAAACCTTGTTGTGCCTCAAAACATTGGTTTTGATGCTTTGAAATCGAGACTTTCGAGGCACAAGCTTCGAAACGAGGTTCTAAGAGCACGATGTGCGCCAAAATCAGATTTTGAAGCTATTGACTTGCATCTTGAAAGCTTGTTGTGCCTCCAAACATTGATTTTGATGCTCCAAAACTTGGTCTTTTGAGGCACAAGCTCCGAAATGAGCTTCCAAGAGAATGATGTGCATCAAAATCGATTTCATGCTACATGCTCCGGAATAGGGACTTGCTTCTTTAAACCTTGTTGTGCCTCAAAACATTGATTTTGATGTTCCAAAATCAGGGCTTTCAAAGCACAAGCTCATAAATGAGGTTCTAAGAGCACGATGTACATCAAAATTGCATTTTGACACTACCGACTTTGGAATTGGGACTTGTGTCTTGAAACCTTGTTGTGCCTCTAAACACTAATTATTATGCTCCAAACACAAGGCTTTTGAGGTAGAACCTCCGAAATGGGGTTCTAAGAACACCATGTTTTTCAAAATAGAGTTTTGACGCTATCAACTTGAGAATCGGGTTTTGCATCTTGAAACCTTCTTGTGCCTCCAAACATTGATTTTGATGCTCCAAAATTGGGTCTTTAAAGGCACAACCTCCGAAATGAGCTTCTAAAAGAATGATGTGCGTCAAAATGGAATTTTGATGCTACAGGCTCCGGAATAGGGACTTACTTCTTGAAACCTTGGTGTGCCTCAAAACATTGATTTTGATGTTGCAAAATCAGGGCTTTCAAGGCAGAAGCTCCAAAATGATGTTCTAAGAGCACGATGTACATCAAAATTGCATTTTGACAATACCAACTCTGGAATTGGGACTTGTGTCTTGAAACCTTGTTGTGCCTCCAAACACTAATTTTTATCCTCCAAAAATGAGCCTTTTGAGGCACAACCTTCGAAATGGGGTTCCAAGAACACCATGTTTGTCAAAATCGTGTTTTGACGCTATCAGCTTGAGAATCGGGAGTTGTGTCTTGAAACCTTGTTGTGCCTTTAAACATTGATTTTGATGTTTGGAAACTAGATCTTTCGAGCCACACACTCCGAAATGAGGTTCTAAGAGCACGAGGTACATCAAAATCACGTTTTGACACTACAGGCTCCAAAATAGGGACTTGCATCTTGAAAATTTGTTGTGCTTCCAGACACCAATTTTGATTTGTTGAAACCGAAGATTTTGAGGCATAAGCTCCGAAACAAGGTTCTAAGAGCACATCGATTTTGATGTTCCAAAACTGATGCTTTTGAGGCACAATTTCTAAAACAGGGTTTGAAGAGCACAATGTGCATCAAAATTGAATTTTGATACTACTGGCTCTAGAATCGGGGATTGCATCTTGATGCTCCAAAACCGGGGCTTTCAAGGCACAAGCTTCGAAATGAGGTTCTGAGAGCACGATGTGCACCAAAATCGAATTTTGATGCTATTGACTCTAGAATCGAGACTTGAATCTTGAAACTTTGTTTTGCCTCCAAACAGTGATTTTGATGCTCCAAAACTAGGTCTTTCAAGGCAGAAGCTCCAAAATGAGCTTCTAAGAGAATGATGTGCGTCAAAATTGAATTTTGATGCTACAGGCTCCGGAATAAGAACTTGCTTCTTGAAACCTTGTTGTGCCTGAAAACATTGATTTTGATGTTCCAAAATCAGGGCTTTCAAGGCAAAAGCTCTGAAATGAGGTTCTAAGAGCATGATGTATGTTCTAAGAAATATTTTTTAAAATAGTGTTTTGACGCTATCAGCTTGAGAATCGGGACTTGCATCTTGAAACCTTGTTGTGCCTCCAAACATTGATTTTGATAATCCAAAACTAGGTCTTTAGAGGCACAAGCTCCGAAATGAGGTTCTAAGAGAATGTACGTCAAAATGGAATTTTGACGCTACAGGCTCTGGAATAGGGACTTGCTTCTTGAAACCTTGTTGTGCCTCAAAACATCGATTTTGATGTTCCAAAATCAGGGCTTTCAAGGCACAAGCTCCGAAATGAGTTTCTAAGAGCACGATATATGTTCTAAGAACACCATATTTTTCAAAATAGTGTTTTGACGCTATCAACTTGAGAATAGGGACTTGCATCTTGAAACCTTTTTGTGCCTCCAAACATTGATTTTGATACTCCAAAACTGGGTCTTTTGAGGCACAAGCTCCGAAATGAGCTTCTAAGAGAGTGATGTGCGTCAAAATAGAATTTTGACGCTACAAGCTCTGGAATAGGGACTTGCTTCTTGAAACCTTTTTGTGCCTCAAAACATCGATTTTGATGTTCCAAAATTAGGGCTTTCAATGCACAACCTGTGAAATGAGGTTCTAAGAGTATGATGTACATCAAAACTGGGGCTTTTGAGGCACAATTTCTAAAATAGGGTTCTAAGAGCACAATGTGCATCAATATTGAATTTTGATGCTTTTGGCTCTAGAATCGGGGCTTGCATCTTGAAAACTTGTTGTGCCTCAAAACACTAATTTTGATGCTCCAAAACTGTGGCTTTCGAGGCACAAGTTTCGAAATGAGGTTCTAAGACCACGATGTGCGCCAAAATCAAATTTTGATGATATTGACTCTACAATCGGCACTTGCATCTTGAAACCTTGTTGTGCCTCCAGAGATTGATTTTGATGCTCCAAAACTGGGTCTTTCGAGGCATAAGCTCTGAAATGGGCTTCTAAGAGAATGATGTGCGTCAAAATGAAATTTTAACGCTACACGCTCCAGAATAGGGACTTGCTTCTTGAAACCTTGTTGTGCTTCAAAACATTGATTTTGATGTTCCCAAATCAGAGCTTTCAAGGCACAAGCTCCGAAATGAGGATCTAAGAGCACGATGTACATCAAAATTGCATTTTGACGCTACCGACTCTGGAATTGGGACTTGCATCTTGAAACCTTGTTCTGCCTCCAAACACTAATTTTTATGCTCAAAAAATGAAGCTTTTGAGGCACAACCTCTGAAATGAGGTTCTAAGAACACCATGTTTGCCAAAATCGTGTTTTGACGATATCAGCTTGAGAATCGAGACTGTGTCTTGAAACCTTGTTTTGCCTTTAAACATGGATTTTGATGTTTTAAAACTAGAGCTTTCAAGCCACACGGTCCGAAACGAGGTTTTAAGAGCACGATGTGCATCAAAATCACTTGCGTCTTGAAAGTTTGTTGTGTCTCCAAACACCAATTTTGATGATTCGAAACAGAAGATTTGGAGGAATAAGCTCCAAAACAAGGTTCTAAGAGCACGATGTGCGTTAAGATCAAATTTTGACTCTACGGGCTCCATAATCAGGACTTCAATCTTGAAACCTTGTTGTGCCTCCAAACATCGATTTTAATGCTCCAAACCTAGTTGTTGAGGCACAAGCTTCGAAATGAGGTTATAAAAGCACGATGTGCGCCAAAATTAGATTTTGACACTATTGACTCTAGAATCGGGACTTGCATCTTGAAACCTTGTTGTGCCTCCAAACATTGATTTTGATGCTCCAAAACTGGGTCTTTTGAGGCACAAGCTCCGAAATGAGCTTCTAAGAGAATGATGTGCGTTAAAATGGAATATTGACGCTACAGGCTCTGGAATAGCGACTTGCTTCCTAAAACCTTGTAGTGCCTCAAAACATTGATTTTGATGTTCCAAAATTAGGGCTTTCAAGGCACAAGCTCCAAAATGAAGTTCTAAGAGCACAGTGTACATCAAAATTGTGTTTTGACGCTACCAAATCTGGAATTGGGACTTGTGTCTTGAAACCTTGTTGTGCCTCCAAACATTAATTTTTATGCTCCAATAATGAAGCTTTTGTGGCACAACCTCCGAAATGGGGTTCTAAGAACACCGTGTTTGTCAAACTTGTGTTTTGACACTATCAGATTGAAAGTCGAGACTTGTGTCTTGAAATCTCCTTGTGCTTTTAAACATTGATTTTGATGTTTTGAAAATAGAGCTTTCGAGCCACATGCTCCAGAATGAGGTTCTAAGAGCACTATGCGCATCAAAATCACGTTTTGACACTACAGACTCCGGAATAGGGACTTGCGTCTTGAAAGCTTGTTGTGCCTGAAACAGGGTTCTAAGAGCACAATGTGCATCAAAATTCAATTTTGATGCTACTGGATCTAGAATCAGGGCTTGCATCTTGAAACCTTGTTGTGCCTCAAAACAGTGATTTTGATGCTCCGCAAACGTGAGGCAAAAGCTTCGAAATGAAGTTCTAAGAGCATGATGTGCGCAAAAATTATATTTTGACGCTATTGACTCTAGAATCGCGACTTGCATCTTGAAACCTTGTTTTGCCTCCAGACATTGATTTTGATGCTCCAATATTGGGTCTTTCGTGGCACAAGCTCCGAACTGAGCTTCTAAGAGAATGATGTGCATCAAAATGGAATTTTGACGCTACAGGCTACTAAATAGGGACTTGCTTCTTGAAACCTTGTTGTGCCTCAAACAATTGATTATGATGTTCCAAAATTAGGGCTTTCAATGCACAAGCTTCGAAACGAGGTTCTAAGAGCACGATGTACATCAAAATTGCATTTTGACGCTACAGACTCTGGAATTGGTACTTGTGTCTTGAAACCTTGTTGTGTCTCCAAACACTAATTTTTATGCTCCAAAAATGAGGCTTTTGAGGCACAACCTCCGAAATGAGGTTCTAATTCTAGATTCAATAGCATCAAAATCTAATTTTGGCAAACATCGTGCTCTTAGAACCTCATTTTGAAGCTTGTTCCTCGGAAGCCTGGTTTTGGAGCATCAAAATCAGTGTTTTGAGGCACAACAAGGTTTCAAGATGCAAGTCCCTATTCCAGAGCCTGTAGTGTCAAAACATGATTTTGATCCACATCATGCTCTTAGAACCTCATTTTGGAGGTCTTGCCTCAAAAGCCTTGTTTTTGGAGCATAAAAATTAGTGTTTGGGGTCACAACAAGGTTTCAAGACACAAGTTCCAATTCCAGTATCAGTAGCGTCAAAATAAAATTTTGATGTACATCGTGCTGTTAGAACCTCATTTCGGAGCTTATGCCTTGAAAGCCCTGATTTTGGAACATTAAAATCAATGTTTTGAGGCACAACAAGGTTTCAAGAAGCAAGTCCCTATTCCAGAGCCTGTAGCGTCAAAATTTCATTTTGACGGATGTCATTCTCTAAGAAGATCATTTCGGAGCTTGTGCCTCGAAACACCCAGTTTTGGAGCATCAAAATCAATGTTTGGAGCCACAACAAGGTTTCAAGATGTTAGTCCCGATTATAGAGTGAATAGCATCAAAATCTGATTTTGGTGCACATCGTGCTTTTAGAACCTTGTTTTGGAGCTTATGCCTCAAAATCTTCGATTTCAGAGCGTCAAAATTGCTGTTTGGAGACACAACAAGCTTTCAAGACGCAAGTCCTTATTCCAGAGCTTGTAGTATCAAAACGTGATTTTGATGCACATCGTGCTCTTGGAACATCGTTTCAGAGCGTGTGGCTCGAAAGCTCCAGTTTTAAAAACATCAAAATCATTGTTTAAAGGCGCAACAAGGTTTCAAGACACAAGTCCTGATTCTCAAGCTAATCGCATCAAAACACGATTTTGACCAACATAGTGTTCTTAGAACCATATTTCGAAGGTCGTGCCTTAAAATCATCATTTTTGGAGCATAAAAATTAGTGTTTGGAGGCACAACAAGATTTCAAGACACAAATCCCAATTCCAGAGTCGGTAGTGTCTAAATGCAATTTTGATGTACATTGTGCTCTTAGAACCTCATTTTGGAACATCAAAATCAATGTTTTGAGGCACAACAAGGTTTCAAGAAGCAAGTCCCTATTCCAGAGCCTGTAGCATCAAAATTTGATTTTGATGCACATCATTCTCTTAGAAGGTTATATCAGAGCTTGTGCCTCGAAAGACCTAGTTTTGGAGCATCAAAATCAATGTTTGCAGGCACAACAAGGTTTCAAGATGCAAGCCCTGATTCTAGAGCCAGTAGCATCAAAATTCAATTTTGATGCACATTGTGCTCTTAGAACACTGTTTTAGAAATTGTGCCTCAAATGCCGTAGTTTTGGAGCATCAAAATCGATGTTTGGAGGCACAACAAGGTTTCAAGACGCAAGTTCGGATTTTGGAGTCAATAGCATCAAACTGGGTCTTTCGAGGCACAAGCTCCGAAATGAGATTCTAAGGGAATGATGTGCGTCAAAATGGAATTTTGACGCTACAGGCTCTAGAATAGGGACTTGCTTCTTGAAACGTTGTTGTGCCCGAAAACATTGATTTTGATGTTCCAAAATCAGGGCTTTCAAGGCACAAGCTCCGAATGAGGTTCTAGGAGCACGATGTACATCAAAATTGCGTTTTGATGCTATCGACTCTAGAATTTGGACTTGTGTCTTGAAACCTCGGGACTTGTGTCTTCAAACCTTGTTGTGCCTTTAAACATTCATTTGATGTTTTGAAAGTGGAGCTTTTGAGCCAACGCTCTGAAATGAGGTTCTAAGAGCAAGATGTGCATCAAAATAATGTTTTTTGACCATAGCTCCTGAATAGGGACTTGCGTTTTGAAAGAATTGATTTTGATGTTTGGAAACTAGAGCTTTCGAGCCACACGCTTCGAAATGAGATTCTAAGAGCACGATGTGC
The DNA here is from genome assembly GCF_030272615.1 of Cryptomeria japonica. Classification (NCBI taxonomy): domain Eukaryota; kingdom Viridiplantae; phylum Streptophyta; class Pinopsida; order Cupressales; family Cupressaceae; genus Cryptomeria; species Cryptomeria japonica. The sequence continues at coordinate 497,630,060 of NC_081407.1, read as the reverse complement.
ATCAAAATCACATTTTTGACACTACAAGCTCCAGAATAGGGACTTGCATCTTTAAAGCTGTTGTGCTTCCAAACACCAATTTTGATGCTTCGAAACTAAAGATTTTGAGGTATGTTGAAACCTTGTTTTGCCTCCAAACATCGATTTTGATGCTCCTGGGGCTTTTGAGGCACAATTTCTAAAACAGGGTTCTAAGAGTACAATGTGCATCAAAATTGAATTTTGATGCTACTGGCTCTAGAATTGGGGCTTGTATCTTGAAACCTTGTTGTGCCTCAAAAAAAATGATTTTGATGCTCCGAAACCGGGTCTTTTGAGGCACAAGCTTCGAAATGAGGTTCTAACAGCACGATGTGCGCCATAATCAGTTTTTGACGCTATTGACTAATTGGGACTTGCATCTTGAAACCTTGTTGTGCCTCCAAACATTGATTTTGATGCTCAAAAAATGGGTCTTTCGAGGCACAAGCTCTGAAATGAGCTTCTAAGAGAATTATGCGCGTCAAAATTGAGAATTATGCGTGTCAAAATGGAATTTTGACGCTACAGTCTCCAGAATAGGGACTTGCTTCTTGAAACCTTGTTGTACCTCAAAACATTGATTTTGATGTTCCAAAATAAGGGCTTTCATGGCACAATCTCTGAAATGAGGTTCTAAGAACACCATGTTTGTCCAAATCGTGTTTGATGCTATCAACTTGAAAATCAGGAATTGTGTCTTGAAACCTTGTTGTGCCTTTAAACATTGAATTTATGTTCTAAAACTGGAGCTTTCGAGCCACACGCTCCGACAACCTAGGTTCTAAGAGCACGATGTGCATCAAAATCACATTTTGAGAGATAAGCTCCAAAACAAGGTTCTAAGAGCACGATGTGCGTCAAAATCAAATTCTGACGCTACTGGATCTAGAATCAAGACTTGCATTTTGAAACCTTGTTGTGCCTTGAAACATCGATTTTGATGCTCCAAAACAGGGTTTAAAGAGCACAATGTGCATCAAAATTGAAATTTGATGCTACTCGCTCTAGAATCGAGGCTTGCATCTTGAAACCTTGTTGTGCCTCAAAACACTGATTTTGGTGCTTTGAAATAGGGGCTTTCGAGGTACAAGCTTCGAAATGAGGTTCTAAGAGCACGATGTGCGCCAAAATTAGTTTTTGACGCTATTGACTCTAGAATCGGGACTTGCATCTTGAAACCTTGTTGTGCCTCCAAACATTGATTTTGATGCTCGAAAATTGGGTCTTTCAAGGCACAAGCTCCGAAATGAGCTTCTAAGAGAATGATGTGCTTCAAAATGAATTTTGATGCTACATGTTCCGGAATACGGACTTGCTTCTTGAAACCTTGTTGTGCCTCAAAATATTGATTTTGAACTTCCAAAATCAGGGCTTTCAAGGTACAAGCTCTGAAATGAGGTTCTAAGAGCACGATGTGCATCAAAATTGCGTTTTGACGCTACCGACTCTGGAATTGGGACTTTTCTCTTGAAATCTTGTTGTGCCTCCAAACACTAATTTTTATGCTCCAAAAATGAGGCTTTTGAGGCACAACCTCCAAAACGAGGTTCTAAGAACACGCTCCGAAATGAGGTTCTAAGAGCACGATGTGCATCAAAATCACGTTTTGACACTACGGGCTCTGGAATAGGGACCTGTGTCTTGAAAGCTTGTTGTGCCTCCAAACACCAATTTTGATGCTTTGAAACCGAAGATTTTGAGGCATATGTTCCAAAAATAGGTTCTAAGACCCATGATATATGTCAAAATCATAATTTGACGCTATCGGCTCCAGAATCAGGACTTGCATCTTGAAACCTTGTTGTGCCTCCAAACATCCATTTTGATGCTCCAAAATTCGGGCTTTTGAGGCACAATTTCTAAAAGAGGGTTCTAAGAGCACAATCTGCATCAAAATTGAATTTGATGCTACTGGCTCTAGAATCGGGGCTTGCATCTTGAAACCTTGTTGTGCCTCAAAACATTGATTTTGATGCTCCGAAATCATGGCTTTCGAGGCACAAGCTTCGGAAATGAGGTTCTAGCAGCATGATGTGGGCCAAAATTAGATTTTGACGCTATTGACTCTAGAATCAGGACTTGCATCTTGAAAGCTTGTTGTGCCTCCAAACATTGATTTTGATGCTCCAAAACTGGGTCTTTCGAGGCACAAGCTCTAAAATGAGCTTCTAAGAGAATGATGTGCGTCAAAAAGCTTGTTGTGACTCCAAACATTGATTTTGATGCTCCAAAACTGGGTCTTTCGAGGCACAAGCTCTTAAATGAGCTTCTAAGAGAATGATGTGCGTCAAAATGAAATTTTGACGCTACAGGCTCCGAAATAGAGACTTGCTTCTTGAAACCTTGTTGTGCCTCAAAAAATTGATTTTGATGTTCCCAAATCAGGGCTTTCAAGGTACAAGCTTCGAAATGAGGTTCTAAGAGCATGTACATCAAAATTGGGTTTTGATGCTACCGACTCTGCAATTGGGACTAGTGTCTCCAAACCTTGTTACACCTTTAAACATTGATTTTGATGTTTTGAAATTGGAGCTTTCGAGCCATACGCTCCGAAACGAGGTTCTAAGAGCACGATGTGCATCAAAATCACGTTTTGACACTACAGGCTCCAAAATAGGGACTTGCATCTTGAAAGCTTGTTGTGCCTCCAAACACCAATTTTGATACTTCAAAACTGAAGATTTTGAGGCATAAGCTCCAAAACAAGGTTTTAAGAGCACGATGTGCGTCAAAATCAAATTTTGATGCTACCAGCTCCAGAATCAGGACTTGCATCTTGAAACCTTGTTGTGCCTCCAAACATCGATTTTGATGCTCCAAAACTGGGGCTTTTGAGGCACAATTTCTAAATCAGAGTTCTCAGAGCACAATGTGCATCAAAATTGAATTTTGGTGGTACTGGTTCTAGAATCGTGGCTTGCATCTTGAAACCTGTTGTGCCTCAAAACACTGATTTTGATGCTCCGAAACCGGGTCTTTCGAGGCACAAGCTTCGAAATGAGGTTCTACAAGCACAATGAGCGCCAAAATTAGATTTGAGGCTATTGACTCTATAATCATAACTTGCATTTTGAAACCTTATTGTGCCTCCAAACATTGGTTTTGATGCTCCAAAACTGGGTCTTTCGAGGCACAAGCTCCGAAATGAGCTTCTAAGAAAATGATTTGTGTCAAAATGGAATTTTGACGCTACAGGCTCTAGAATAGGGCCTTGCTTCTTGAAACCTTGTTGTCCCTCAAAAAATTGATTTTGATGTTCCAAAATCAAGGCTTTCAAGGCACAAGCTCCGAAATGAGGTTCTAGGAGCACGATGTAAATAAAAATTGTGTTTTGATGCTACCGACTCTCGAATTGGGATTTGTGTCTTGAAACCTTGTTGTGCCTCCAAACACTAATTTTTATGCTCCAAAAATGAGGTTCTATGAACACCATGTTTTTCAAAATTGTGTTTTGAAGCTATCACCTTGAGAAACGGGACTTGTATCTTGAAACCTTGTTGTGCCTTTAAACATTGATTTTGATGTTTGGAAACTGGAGCTTTCGAGCCACACGCTTCGAAACGAGGTTCTAAGAGCACGATGTGCATCAAAATCTCATTTTGACACTATGGAGTTGCATCTTGAAAGCTTGTTGTGCCTTCAAACACCAATTTTGATGCTTTGAAACTGAAGATTTTGAGGCATAAGCTCCAAAACAAGGTTCTAAGAGCACGAGGTGCATCAGAATCAAATTCAAACAATACTGGCTCCAGAATCGGGGTTTGCATCTTGAAATCTTCTTGTGCCTCCAAAGATTGATTTTGATGCTAAAAAACTGGGTCTTTTGAGGCACAAGCTCTGAAATGAGCTTCTAAGAGAATGATGTGCGTCAAAATGGAATTTTAATGCTACAGGCTCTGGAATAGGGACTTGCTTCTTGAAACCTTGTTGTGCCTCAAAACATTGATTTTGATGTTCCAAAATCAGGGCTTTCAAGGCAAAACCTCCGAAATAAGGTTCTAAGAGCACTATGTACATCAAAATTGCGTTTTGATGCTACCAACTCTGGAATTGGGATATGTGTCTGGAAACCTTGTTGTGCCTCCAAACACTAATTTTTATGCTCTTAAAATGAGGCTTTTGACGCACAACCTCCAAAATGGGGCTCTAAGAACACCATGTTTATCAAAATCGTGTTTTAACTCTATCAACTTGAGAATCGGGCCTTGTGTCTTGAAACCTTGTTGTGTCTTTAAACATTGATTATGATGTGCTGAAACTGTAGCTATCGAGCAACACGCTCCGAAACGAGGTTCTAAGAGCACGATGTTCGCCAAAATCAAAATTTGAAGCTACCGGCTCCAGAATCAGGACTTGCATCTTTCAACCTTGTTGTGCCTCCAAACATCAATTTAATGCTCCAAAATTGGGGCTTTCGAGGCACAAGCTTCGAAATGATGTTCTTAGAGCACGATGTGCCCCAAAATCAAATTTTCACTCTATTGACTCTAGAATCGGGACTTTCATCTTGAAACCTTGTTGTGCCTCCATACATTGATTTTGATGCTCCAAAACTGGGTCTTTCGAGGCACAAGCTCCGAAATGAACTTCTAAGAGAATGATATGCATCAAAATCGAATTTTGACACTATAGGCTCTGGAATAGGGACTTGCTTCTTGTAACCTTGCTGTGCCTCAAAACATTTATTTGGAGGTTCCAAATCAGGGCTTTCAAGGCACAAGCTCCGAAATTAGGTTCTGAGAGCACGATGTAAATCAAAATTGTGTTTTGATGCTATCGACTCTGGAATTGCGTCTTGTGTCTTTGTGTCTTGAAACCTTGTTCTTCCTCCAAACACTAATTTTTATGCTCCAAAAATGAGGCTTTTGAGGCACAACCTTCGAAATGAGGTTCTAAGAACACCATGTTTGTCAAAATCTTGTTCTGACTCTATCAGCTTGAGAATCGGGACTTGTGTCTAGAAACCTTATTCTGCCTCCAAACATCGATTTTGATACTCCAAAACTGAGGCTTTTGAGGCACAATTTCTAAAACAGGGTTCTAAGAGCACAATGTGCATCAAAATTGAATTTTGATGCTACTAGATCCAGAGTCGGGGCTTGCATCTTGAAACCTTGTTGTGCCTCAAAACATTGATTTTGATGTTCCGAAAACGCGAGGCACAACCTTCAAAATGAGGTTCTCAGATAGAATTTTGTCGCTATAGGATCTTGAATAGGGACTTGCTTATTGAAACCTTGTTGTGCCTTAAAACATTGATTTTGATGTTTCAAAATCAGGGCTTTCAAGGCAAAATCTCCGAAATGAGGTTCTAAGAGCACGATGTACATCAAAATTGTGTTTTGACGCTACTAACTCTAGAATTGGGACTTGTGTCTTGAAACCTTGTTGTGCCTTTAAACATTGATTTTGATGTTTTGAAACTGGAGCTTTCGAGCCACATGCTCCAAAGCTTGTTGTGCCTCGCAACATGATTTTCGATGCTTCGAAACCAAAGATTTTGAGGCATAAGCTCCAAAACAAGGTGCTAAGAGCATGATGTGTGTCAAAATCAAATTTTGACTCTACTGGCTCAAGAATCAGGACTTGCATCTTGAAACCTTGTTGTGTCTCCAAACATCGATTTTGATGCTCCAAAACTGGGGCTTTTGAGGCACAATTTCTAAAACAGGGTTCTAAGACCACAATGTACATCAAAATTGAATTTTGATGCTATAGGCTCCGGAATAGGGACTTTATTCTTGAAACCTTGTTGTGCCTCAAAACAATGATTTTGATGTTCCCAAATCAGGGCTTTCAATGCACAAGCTCTGAAATGAGGTTCTAAGAGCACAATGTACGTCAAAATTGCGTTTTGATGCTACCGACTCTCGACTTGGGACTTGTGTCTTGAAACCTTGTAGTGCCTCCAAATACTAATTTTTATGCTCCAAAAATTAGGCTTTTGAGGCACAACCACTGAAATGAGGTTCTAAGAACACCATGTTTGTCAAAATCGTGTTTTGACGCTATTAGCTTGAGAATCAGGACTTGTGTCTTGAAACCTTCTTGTGCCTTTAAACATTGATTTTGATGTTCCGAAACTGGAGCTTTCAAGCCACACACTCCAAAACGAGGTTCTAAGAGCACCATGTGCATCAAAATCACATTTTGACACTACAGGCTTTGTAATAGGGAGTTGCATCTTGAAAGCTTGTTGTGCCTCCAAACACCAATTTTGATGCTTCGAAACTCAAGATTTTGAGGCATAAGCTCCAAAACAAGGTTCTAAGAGCATGATATGCATCAAAATCAAATTATGATGCTACTGATTCTAGAATCAGGACTTGCATCTTGAAACCTTGTTGTGCATCCAAACATCAATTTTAAAGCTCCAAAACTAGGGCTTTTGAGGCACAATTTCTAAAACAGGGTTGTAAGAGCACAATGTTCATCAAAATTGAATTTTGATGCTAGTGGCTCTAGAATCGGAGCTTGCATCTTGAAACGTTGTTGTGCCTCAAAACACTGATTTTGATGCTCCGAAACCAGGGCTTTCGAGGCACAAGCTTCAAAATAAGGTTCAAAGAGCACGATGTGCGCCAAAATCAAATTTTGACGCTATTGACTCTATAATCGGAACTTCCATCTTGAAACCTTGTTGTGCCTCCAAACATTGATTTTGATGCTCCAAAAGTGGGTCTTTCGAGGCACAAGCTCCAAAATGAGCTTCTAAGAGAATGATGTGCGTCAAAATGAAATTTTGATGCTACAAGCTCCAAAATAGGTACTTGCTTCTTGAAACCTTGTTGTGCCTCAAAACATTGAATTTAATGTTCCAAAATCAGGGCTTTCAAGGCACAAGCTCCGAAATGCGGTTCTGAGAGCACGATGTACATCAAAATTGCGTTTTGATGACACCGACTCTAGAATTGGGACTTGTGTCTTGAAACTTTGTTCTGCCTCCAAACACTAATTTTTATTCTAAAAAAATGAGGCTTTTGAGGCACAAGCTTCGAAATAAGGTTTTAAGAACACCATGTTTGGACAAACATGGTGTTCTTGGAACCTCATCTCAGAGGTCCTGCATCAAAAGCCTCAATTTTGGAGTATAAAAATTAGTGTGTGGAGGCACCACAAGGTTTCAAGACACAAGGCCCTCATTTTGGAACATCAAAATCAATGTTTTGAGGAACAATAAGGTTTCAAGAAGCAAGTACCTATTCCTGAGCCTGTAGCATCAAAATTCCATTTTGACACACATCATTCTCTTAGAAGCTCATTTCGGAGCTTCTACCTCGAAAGAACCAGTTTTGGAGCATCAAAATCAATGTTTCGAGGCACAACAAGGTTTGAAGATGCAAGTCGCGATTCTAGAGTCAATAGCATCAAAATATGATTTTGGCGCACATCGTGCTCTTAGAACCTCATTTCAAAGCTTTTTCCTCGAAAGCCTCAGTTTCGGAGCATCAAAATCAATGTTTTGAGGCACAACAAGGTTTCAAGATGCAAGCCCCGATTCCAGAGCTAGTAGCAGCAGAATTCAATTTTGATGCACATTGTGCTCTTAGAACCCATTTGAGAGCATCACAATCGATGTTTGGAGGCACAACAAGGTTTCAAGATGGAAGTCTTGATTCTGGAGCTGGTAGCATCAAAATTTGATTTTGACGCACATCATGCTCTTAGAACTTTGTTTTGGAGCTTATGCCTCAAAATCTTTGATTTCGAAGCATCAAAATTGATGTTTGGAGGCACAACAAGCTTTCAAGATGCCAATCCCTATTCCAGAGCCTGTAGTGTCAAAACATGATTTTGATGTACATCGTGCTCTAAGAACCTTGTTTCGCATGTGGCTTGAAAGCTCCAGTTTCGAAACATGGAAATCAATGTTGAAAGGCACAACAAGGTTCGAAGACACAAGTTCCGATTCTCAAGCTGATAGCGTCAAAACACGATTTTGACAAACACGGTGTTCTTAAAACATCATTTCGGCGGTTGCGCCTCAAAAGCCTGATTTTTGGAGGCTAAAAATTAGTGTTGGAGGCACAACAAGGTTTCAAGACACAAGTCCCAATTCTAGAGTCGGTAGCATCAAAACGCAATTTTGATGTACATCGTGCTCTTAGAACCTCATTTCGGAGCTTGTGCCTTGAAAGCCCTTATTTTGAAACATCAAAATCAATGTTTTGGGGCACAACAAGGTTTCTGTTAGAGTTATCTTCTATTAGCTAATAATTATTTATTTAATTATTAGTTTATTAAACTCTACGCTTAAGCTAAACTTAGGCATTTAATAAATATTGAAGGTATGCTAATTATTAAATACACATTATCCCTTTAGGGTTTATTTAGGGTTGCACACGTTTAGGGTTGCTATTATCCTTTTATAAGAATTGTATTGTACTTGTTCAAAAAATTGATTCCCTTTCTGAATGATAATTTTCTTCTTCAAATTTATGTTTTTTTGCTTTATGTGCCTCCATTCTTCTCTTGTGACAGGTATTTGCATGCAGGTGTTCTTGGGATCTCTGAAGTTGTATTTCCTCAACTTCTTCATGGTATCATAGCCTACATCTATTGCTGCTTGTTCCTGATTTTTCAGTAGATTTTTTGGAGGAGGGTTTCAAGTTTTTTCAGAAGTTTTTATTGGATCTGGGGTAGCTGTTTTCTTTTTGATCATTTTGGGCTCAAACGGATCTCATCGTTGAGCTCAGAATGCTCCAAAACCCCCATTTTCATATAAAATTTGTCAAATTTGAGTTCTGAAATTTTTTCTTTGGTTTTGCCTTTTCTTTTGCACGAATTTCGAGAAATTTGTGAAAAAATTATTTTAAAAAAATCATAGTAGTTTGGGCCAAAACAGACCTCACCGTTGCCTTCCAAAGGACATTTCCATTCATTTTGATATATAATTCGGCCTATTTCGGTGACAAGTGCATATGGGCCATTATTTTTTCATTGGCACGTTTTACGAGACACACAAATCCTTACGGCTGTACCTACAAATGCGTCAGAAAATTTTCGTCAAAAATAAAAATAATTTTTAAAAAAAATAAATTTATTTACCCTTTTTATGCCCAAAAAGAGAGGTTTTTTTTCTTTTGCCCATAACATGGGCAAACGGAGTCGGTTTTTCAAAAACGAATAGGTGTCGGAGCCGGACCTTATGGTGTTGGAATTTTTTTTCCAATTTTGCTGTTTGACTATGTTTTTTTCCAGTCAAAGTGGGATCTCTTTTTCGCATTCCGGGAGCCATATAGAATGAGCATCCGAAAATTATTTTTTGAAAACTTTATATCGTTGGAAAACTTGTTCTGTGCACTTTCCAACCATATGAGTTTGATTTCCAGATTCTGGTCCAGGAATATTTTATTCAGTTTTTTGTTTTCCAGCACTCTGGTAGATATCTTGGTTGTTTCAGGTCCTGGGATCTCTTCTCTGAGTAGGATGTCTCGGTTTTGGTTCTTGTTTCTATTTCTAGTCTTCTTATCATTGTAGCTTCATTTATGCAAACGCACTAAGATAAAGTGTCATCATGTATTGTTTACTTGGGATCTTGCACATCTTGTGCCTTATTGTACATGCACTAATTATAAAGTGCCATGAGGGGGTTGATGTTTGCCTTGTTTGCCATCTACGTTTGTCCAGTGAGTGTTCCTTCCATGACATTCACCTCATGTTGTGTGTCAAGTGAGTGTTCCTTCCACTACACTATGTACTTTCTCTGCACCTTCGATATTCCTGCTTCTTTGTCATGCAGTTCTTGTTGGCCGTTCTTTTCAGTGTACATGTCCCTCTCCCTTTTCAACATTATGGGGAGGTTTGTCTTGTTGGTTCTAATGCTTCCTTATTTCGATTGATCAGCTCTTCAGGCTTTGGTGTCCCATGCCATCTGTATCTTCAAGTTTAGTTGTTTGCCTTTGTTTGCCATCTGTATCTTCGAGTTCAGTTGTTTGCCTTTGTTTGCCATCTTATTCGAGTAGTGTCATTTGAGGGCACTCATGCAGATTACAGTCTTCTTTACCTGGTCATGTTCTATTTCAGTGGAGGTTCATCAAATCAGCAGTTAATCTTCGACAATGTTTGCAACTATTTCATGCTTCAGTGGTATTCTTGTTTTTTCCATCTCTTTTTGGAGTAGAGTTTTTTCCCGCGTGGATTTCTCTATTTCTGTGGTTCATAGAGATTTGGTTGTGATTGGGTACCTCATCAGGCCTTGTTGTCGGGACCCAAATTTGCCTTCATCATGTAGTTGCATTATGCTTCAGGCATTTAGTTTTTTAGCTACTCCCTAAGTTCATCTTAAAGGGGGGTGTTAGAGTTATCTTGTATTAACTAATAATATTTAATTATTAGTTTATTAAACTCTACGTTTAAGCTAAACTTAGGCATTTAATAAATATTGTAAGTATTTAATAATTATTCTAATTATTAAATACACATTATCCCTTTAGGGTTTATTTAGGGTTGCACACCTTTAAGGTTGCTCTTATCCTTTTTTAAGGATTGTATTGTACTTGTTCAAAAAATTGATTCCCTTTCTGAATGATAATTTTATTCTTCAGAGCATTTATGCTTTTTTGCTTTATCTGCCTTCATTCTTCTCTTGTGACAGGTATTTGCATGCAGGTGTTCTTGGGATCTCTGAGGTTGTATTTCCTCAACTTCTTCAATTTCAAGAAGAAAGTCCCTATTCTGGAGCTTGTAGTGTCAAAATGTCATTTTGACGCACATCATTCTCATAGAAGCTCATTTCAGAGATCTTGCCTCGAAAGATCCAGTTTTGGAGCATCAAAATCAATGTTTGGAGGCATAACAAGGTTTCAAGATGCAAGTCCTGATTCTAGAGTCAATAGCGTGAAAATTTGATTTTGGCGCACATCTTGCTCTTAGAACCTCATTTCAAACCTTGTGCCTCGAAAGCCCTTGTTTCAGAGCATCAAAATTAGTTTTTTGAGGCACAACAAGGTTTCAAGATGCAAGCCCCGATTCTAGAGCCAGTAGCATCAAAATTCAATTTTGATGCACATTGTACTCTTAGAACCCTGTTTTAGAAATTGTGCCTCAAAAGCCCCAGTTTTGGAGCATCAAAATAGATGTTTGGAGGAACAACAAGGTTTCAAGATGCAAGTCCTTATTCTGGAGCCGGTAGCGTCAAAATCTGATTTTGACGCACATCGTGCTCTTAGAACCTTGTTTTGGAGCTTATGCCTCAAAATCTTTAGTTTCGAAGCATCAAAATTGGTATTTGGAGGCACAACAACCATTCAAGATGCAAGTCCCTATTCCGGAGCCAGTAGTGTCAAAACTTGATTTTGATGCACATCGTGCTCTTAGAACCTCCTTTTGGAGCGTGTGGCTCAAAATCTCCAGTTTCAAAACATCAAAATCAATGTTTAAAGGCACAACAAAGTTTCAAGACAAAAGTCCCGATTCTCAAGCTAATAGCGTCAAAACACAATTTTGACAAACATGGTGTTCTTAGAACCTCATTTCAGAGGTCGTGCCTCACAAGACACAAGTCCCAATTGCAAAGTCGGTAGCGTGAAAACACAATTTTGATGTACATCGTGCTCTTAGAGCCTCATTTCGGAGCTTGTGCCTTGAATGCCCAGATTTTGGAACATCAAAAGCGATGTTTTGAGGCACAACAATGTTTTAAGAAGCAAGTGCCTATTCCAGAGCCAGTAGCATCAAAATTCCATTTTGACACACATCATTCTCTTAGAAGCTCATTTCGGACATTGTGCCTCAAAAGACCCAATTTTGCAACATCAAAATCAATGTTTGGAGGCACAACAAAGTTTCAAGATGCAAGTGCCGATTCTAGAGTCAATAGAGTCAAAATCTGATTTTGGCGCACATCATGCTCTTAGAACCTCATTTCGGTTTCGGATTATCAAAATCAGTGTTTTGAGGCACAACAAGGTTTCAAGATGGAAGCCCCAATTGTAGAGCCAATAGAATCAAAATTCAATTTTGATGCACATTGTGTTCTTAGAACCCTGTTTTAGAAATTGTGCCTCAAAATCAACAGTTTTGGAGCATCAAAATCGACGTTTGGAGGCACAACAAGGTTTCAAGATGCAAGTCCTGATTCTGGAGCCCATAGCGTCAGAATTTGATTATGACGCACTTCGTGGTTTTAGAACCTTGTTTTGGAGCTTATGCCTCAAAATCGTCTGTTTCGAAGCATCAAAATTAATGTTCGGAGGCACAACAAGCTTTAAAGATGCAAGTCCCTATTCCAGAGCTTGTAGTGTCAAAACGTGATTTTGATGCACATCATGCACATCTCAAGCTGATAGCGTCAAAATACAATTTTGAAAAACACAGTGTTCTTAGAACCTCATTTCGGAGGTGGTGCCTCAAAACCCTCATTTTTGGAGCATAAAAATTAGTATTTGGAGGCACAACAAGGTTTCAAGACACAAGTGCCAATTCCAGAGTCGGTAGCGTCAAAACACAATTTTGATGCACATTGTGCTCTTAGAACCTCATTTGGGAGCGTGTGCGTTGAAAGTCTTGATTTTGGAACTTCAAAATCAATGTTTTGGGGCACAACAAGCTTTCAAGAAGCAAGTCCCTATGCCAATAGCGTCAAAATTCTATTTTGATGCACGTCATTCTCTTAGAAGCTCATTTCGGAGCTTGTGCCTCGAAAGACCTAGTTTTGGAGCATCAAAATAAATGTTTGGAGGCACAACAAGGTTTCAAGATGCAAGTCACGATTCTAGAGGCAATAGCGTCAAAATCTGATTTTGGCGCACATCGTACTCTTAGAACCTCATTTTGAAGCTTGTGCCTCGAAAGCCCCGATTTCGAAGCATCAAAATCAGTGTTTTGAGGCACAACAAGGTTTCAAGATGCAAGCCCCGATTCTAGAGCCAATAGCATCAGAATTCAATTTTGATGCACACTGTGCTCTTAGAACCCTGTTTTAGAAATTGTGCCTCAAAAGCCCCTATTTTGGAGCATCAAAATCGATGTTTGGAGGCACAACCAGGTTTCAAGATGCAAGTCCTGATTCCGAAGCTGGTAGCGTCAAAATTTGATTTTGACACACATCGTGCTCTTAGAACCTTGTTTTGGAGCTTATGCCTTAAAATCTTGAATTTCGAAGCATCAAAATTGGTGTTTGCAGGCACAACAAGCATTCAAGACGCCAATCCCTATTCTGGAGCCCATAGTGTGAAAACATGATTTTGATGCACATTGTGCTCTAAGAACCTCATTTCAGAGCGTGTCGCTCCAAAGCTCCAGTTTCAAAAAATGAAAATCAATGTTTAAAGCCACAAAAAGGTTTGAAGACACAAGTCCTGATTCTCAGGCTGATAGCGTCAAAACATGATTTTGACAAACTCAGTGTTCTTAGAACCTCATTTTGGCGGTTGTGCCTTAAAAGCCTCATTTTTGGAGCATAAAAATTAGTGTTGGAGGCACAACAAGGTTGCAAGACACAAGTCCCAATTCCAGAGTCGGTAGCATCAAAACAAAATTTTGATGTACATCGTGCTCTTAGAACCTCATTTCGGAGCTTGTGCCTTGAAAGCCTTGATTTTGGAACATCATAGTCAAAGTTTTGGGTCACAACAAGGTTTTAAGAAGAAAGTCCCTATTCTGATGCCTGTAGCGTCAAAATGTCATTTTGACGCACATCATTCTCTTAGAATCTCATTTCAGAGGTTGTCCCTCGAAAGACCCAGTTTTGGAGGATCAAAATCAATGTTTGGAGGCACAACAAGGTTTCAAGATGCAAGTCCCAATTCTGGAGTCAATAGCATGAAAATCTGATTTTGGCGCACATCTTGCTCTTACAACCTCATTTCGAAGCTTGTGCCTCGAAAGCCCCTATTTTGGAGCATCAAAATCAGTTTTTTGAGGCACAACAATGTTTCAAAATGCAAGCTCCGATTCTAGAGCCAGTAGCATCAAAATTCAATTTTGATGCACATTGTGCTCTTAGAACCCTGTTTTAGAAATTGTGCCTTAAAAGCCCCAGTTTTGGAGCATCAAAATAGATGTTTGGAGACACAACAAGGTTTCAAGATGCAAGTCTTGATTTAGGAGCCGGTAGCGTCAAAAATTGATTTTGACGCACATCGTGCTCTTAGAACCTTATTTTGGAGCTTATGCCTCAAAATCTTTGGTTTTGAAGCATCAAAATTGGTGTTTGGAGGCACAACAAGCTTTCAAGATGCAAGTCCCTATTTTGGAGCCCGTAGAGTCAAAACTTGATTTTGATGCACATTGTGCTCTTAGAACCTCCTTTCGAAGCATGTGGCTCGAAAGCTCCTGTTTCAAAACATCAAAATCAATGTTTAAAGGCACAACAACGTATCAAGACACAAGTCCCGATTCTGAAGCTGATAGTGTCAAAGCACGATTTTGACAAACATGGTGTTCTTAGAACCTCATTTCGGAGGTCGTGCCTCAAAAGCCTCATTTTTGGAGCATAAAAATTAGTATTTGAGGGCAGAACAAGGTTTCAAGACACAAGTCCCAATTCCAGAGTCGATAGCGTGAAAACACAATTTAAGAACAACAAAAGCAATGTTTTGAAGTACAACAAGGTTTCAAGAAGAAAGTCCCTATTCCCTAGCCTCTAGCATCAAAATTCCATTTTGACGCACATCATTCTCTTAAAAGCTCATTTAAGAGCTTGTGCCTCAAAAGACCCAGTTTTGGAGAATCAAAAAAAATGTTTAAAGGCACAACAAGGTTTCAAGACACAAGTCCCGATTCTCAACCTGATAGCATCAAAACACAATTTTGACAAACATGGTGTTCTTAGAACCTCATTTTGGAGGTCGTGCCTCAAAACGCTCATTTTTTTAGCATTAAAATAAGTGTTTGGAGGCACAACAAGGTTTCAATACACAAGTCCCAATTTTAGAGTCGGTAGCGTCAAAACGCAATTTTGGTGTACATCATGCTCTTAGAACCTCATTACGGAGCTTGTGCCTTGAAAGCCCTGATTTTGGAACATCAAAATTTAAGTTTTGAGGCACAACAAGGTTTCAAGAAGCAAGCCCCTATTCTGGAGCCTGTAGCGTCGAAATTCCATTTTGACACACATCATTCTCTTAGAAGCTCATTTCGGAGCTTGTGCCTCGAAAGACCTAGTTTTGGAGCATCAAAATCAATGTTTGAAGGCACAACGAGCTTTCAAGATGCAAGTCCCAATTCTAGAGTCAATAGCATCAAAATCTGATTTTCGTGCACATCGTGCACTTAGAACCTCATTTCGAAGCATCAAAATCAGTGTTTTGAGGCATAACAAGGTTTCAAGATGCAAGCCCTGATTCTAGAGCCAGTAGCATTAAAATTCAATTTTGATTCACTTTGTGCTCTTAAAACCTTGTTTTAGTAATTATGCCTCAAAAGCCCGAGTTTTGGAGCATCAAAATCGATGTTTGGAGGCACAATAAGGTTTCAAAATAAATGTCCTTACTTTGGAGCTGGTAGCGTCAAAATTTGATTTTGACGCACATTGTGCTCTTAGAACCTTTATTTTGGAGCTTATGCCTCAAAATCATCGGTTTCAAAGCATCAAAATTGGTGTTTGGAGGCACAACAAGATTTCAAGATGCAAATCCCTATTTCGGAACCCGTAGTGTCAAAACGCAATTTCATGTACATCGTGCTCTTAGAACCTCATTTCGGAGCTTGTGCCTTGAAAGCCCTGATTTTGGAACATCAAAATCAATGTTTTGGGGCACAACAAGGTTTCTAGAAGTAAGTCCCTATTCCGTAGCCAATAGCGTCAAAATTCCATTTTGACGCACGTCATTCTCTTAGAAGCTCATTTCGGAGCTTTTCGCATCGAAAGACCCAGTTTTGGAGTATCAAAATCAATGTTTGGAGGCACAACAAGTTTTTAAGATGCAAGTCATGATTTCAGAGGCAATAGCGCCAAAATCTTATTTGGCGCACATCATGCTCTTAGAACCTCATTTAGAAGCTTGTGCCTCGAAAGCCCCGATTTCGGATCTTCAAAATCAGTGTTTTGAGGCACCTCAAGGTTTCAAGATGCAACCCTTGATTCTAGAGTCAGTAGCATCAAAATTCAATTTTGATGCACAGTGTGCGCTTCGAACCCTATTTTAGAAATTGTGCCTCAAAAGCCCCAGTTTTGGAGCATCAAAATCGATGTTTGGAGGCACAACAAGGTTTCAAGATGTAAGTCCTGTTTCTGGAGCCTGTAGCTTCAAAATTTGATTATGATGCACATCGTACTCTTAGAACCTTGTTTTGGAGCTTATGCCTAAAAAATCTTTGCTTCCGAAGCATCCAAATTGGTGTTTGGAGGCACAACAAGCTTTCAAGATGCAAATCTCTATTCTAGAACCTGTAGTTTAAAAATGTGATTTTGACGCACATCATGCTCTTAGAACCTCATTTCGGAGTGTGTGGCTCGAAAGCTCAAATTTCAAAACATCAAAATCAATGTTTAAAGGCACAACAAGGTTTCACGATACAAGTCCTGATTCTCAAGCTAACAGCGTCAAAACACAATTTTCATAAATATTGTGTTCTTAGAACCTCATTTCGGAGGTCCTACCTCAAAAGCCTCATTTTTGGAGCATAAAAATTAGTGTGTGGAGGCACCACAAGGTTTCAAGACACAAGTCCCAACTCTAGAGTCGGTAGCGTCAAAACACAATTTTGATGTACATCACGCTCTTAGAACGTCAAGTCCCTATTCTTGAGCTTGTAGCATCAAAATTTTATTTTGACGCACATTATTCTCTTAGAAGCTCATCTCGGAGCTTGTGCCTTGAAAGACCCAGTTTTGGAGCATCAAAATCAATGTCTGGAGGCACAACAGGGTTTGAAGATACGAGTCCCGATTCTAGAGTCAATTGAGTCAAAATATGATTTTGGTGCACATCCTGCTCTTAGAATCTCATTTCGAAGCATCAAAATCAGTGTTTTGAGGCACAACAAGGTTTCAAGATGCAAGCACCAATTTTAGAGCCATTAGCATCAGAATTTAATTTTGATGCACATTGTGCTCTTAGAACCTTGTTTTACAAATTGTGCCTCAAAAGCCCCAGTTTTTTAGCGTCACAATCGATGTTTGGAGGCACAATAAGGTCTCAAGATGCAAGTCCTGATTCCGGAGTCGGAAGCGTTAGAATTTGATTTTCACACACATCGTGCTCTTAGAACCTCGTTTCGGAGCATGTGGCTCGAAAGCTCCGATTTTGAAACATGAAATTCAATGTTTAAAGGCACAACAAGGTTTCAAGACACAAGTCCCGATTCTCAAGTTGATAGCGTCAAAACATGATTTTGACAAACAAGGCGTTCTTAGAACCTCATTTCAAAGGTTGTGCCTCAAAAGCCTCATTTTTGGAGCATAAAAATTAGTGTACATCGTGCTCTTAGAAGCTCATTTCGAAGCTTGTGCCTTGAAAGCCCTAATTTTGGAACATCAAAATCAATGTTTTTGGGCACAACAAGGTTTCAAGAAGAAAATCCCTATTCGGGAGCCTGTAGCGTCAAAATGTCATTTTGATGCACATCATTCTCTTAGAAGCTCATTTCAGAGCTTGTGCCTCGAAAGACCTAGTTTTGGTGCATCAAAATCAATGTATGGAGGCACAACAAAGTTTCAAGATGCAAGCCCTTGTTTCGGAGCATCAAAATTATTTTTTTGAGGCACAACAAGGTTTCAAGATGCAAGCCTCAATTCTAGAACCAGTAGCATCAAAATTCAATTTTGATGCCCATTGTGCTCTTAGAACCCTGTTTCAGAAATTGTGCCTCAAAAGCCCCAGTTTTGGAGCATCAAAATAGATGTTTGGAGGCACAACAAGGTTTCAAGATGCAAGTCCTGATTCTGGAGCCGGTAGCATCAAAATTGGTGTTTGGAGGCACAACAAGCTTTCAAGATGCAAGTCCCTATTCCAGAGCCCATAGTGTCAAAACTTGATTTTGATACACATCATGCTCTTAGAACCTCGTTTTGAAGCATGTGGTTCTAAATCTCTAGTTTCAAAACATCAAAATCAATGTTTAAAGGCACAACAAGGTTTCACGACACAAGTCCTGATTCTCAAGCTGATAGCATCAAAACGCGATTTTAAAAAACATAGTGTTCTTAGAACCTCATTTTTGGAGCATAAAAATTAGTGTGTGGAGGCACAAAAAGGTTTCAAGACACAATTCCCAATTTTACAGTGGGTATTGTCAAAACAAAATTTTGATGTGCGTCGTTCTCTTAGAACCTCATTTCGGAGGCTTTGTTTTGAAAGCCCTGATTTTGGAACATCAAAATCAATCTTTTGAGGCACAAAAGGGTTTAAAGAAGAAAGTCCCTCTTCCTGGTCTGTAGTGTCAAAATTTCATTTTAACGCACATCATTCTCTTAGAAGCTCATTTCAGAGCTTGTGCCTCGAAAGACCCAGGTTTGGAGCACCAAAATCAATGTTTGGAGGCACAACAAGCTTTCAAGACGCAAGTCCCTATTCCAGATCCCGTAGTGTCAAAACTTGATTTTGATGCACATCGTGCTCTTAGAACCTCATTTCTGAGCGTGTGGCTCAAAAGCTCCACTTTCCGAACATCAAAATCAATGTTTAAAGGCACAACAAGGTTTCAAGACACAAGTATTAATTCTCAAGCTGATAGTGTCAAAACACAATTTTGACAAACATGGTGTTCTTTGAACCTCATTTCAGAGTTTGTGCCTCAAAAGCCTCGTCTTTGGAGCATAAAAAATTGTTGTCTAGAGACACAACAAGTTTTGAAGACGCAAGTCCCTATTCCGGAGCCTGTAGTGTCAAAATGTGGTTTTGATGCACATCGTGCTCTTAGAACCTCATTTCGGAGCGTGTTGCTTGAAAGCTCCAGTTTCAAAACATCAAAATCAATGTTTAAAGGCACAACAAGGTTTCAAGACACAAGTCCCGATTCTCAAGCTGATAGCCTTAAAACATGATTTTGATAAACATAGTGTTCTTAGAACCCCATTTCCGAGGTTATGTCTCAAAAGCCTCCTTTTTAGAGCATAAAAATTAGTGTTTGGAGGCACAACAAGGTTTCAAGAAGCAAGTCCCTATTCTGGAGCCTGTAGCGTCAAAATTCCATTTTGACGCACATCATTCTCTTCGAAGCTCATTTCGGAGCTTGTGCCTCGAAACACCCTGTTTTTGAGCATCAAAATCAATGTTTGGAGGCACAACAAGATTTCAAGATGCAAGCCTCGATTCTAGAGCCAGTAGCATCAAAATTCAATTTTGATGAACATTGTGCTCTTACAACCTTGTTTTAGAAATTGTGCCTCAAAAGCCCTAGTTTTGGAGCATAAAAATCAATGTTAGGAGGCACAACAAGGTTTCAAGATGCCAGTCCTGATTCTCGATCCGGTAGCATCAGAATTTGATTCTGATGCATCTCATGCTCTTAGAACCTTGTTTTGGAGCTTATGCCTCAAAATCTTCAATTTCGAAGCACCAAAATTGGTGTTTGGAGGCACAATAAGCTTTCAAGATGCAACTCCCTATTACGGAGCCTATAGTGTCAAGATGATAGCATCAAAAGATGATTTTGAAAAACATGGTATTCTTAGAACCTCATTTTTGGAGCATAAAAATTAGTGTTTGGAGGCACAACAAGGTTTCAAGACAAATCCCAATTCGAGAGTCGGTAGTATCAAAACACAATTTTTATGTACATCGTGCTCTTAGAACCTCATTTCGGAGCTTATGCCTTGAAAGCCCTGATTTTGGAACATCAAAACCAATTTTTTGAGGGACAACAAGGTTTCAAGAAGCAAGTCCCTATTCTGGAGCCTGTAGCAAGTCCCTATTCTGGACCCTGTAGCGTCAAAATTTCATTTTCACGCACATTATTCTCTTGGAAGCTCATTTCAGAGCTTGTGCCTCGAAAGACCTAGTTTTGGAGCATCAAAATCACTGTTTGTAGGCACAACATGGTTTCAAGATGCATGTCCCGATTCTAGAGTCAATAGCATCCAAATCTGATTTTTGGTGCACATCATGCTCTTAGAACCTCATTTCAAAGCTTGTGCCTCAAAAGCCCCGGTTTTGGAGCATCAAAATTATTGTTTTGAGGCACAACAAGGTTTCAAGATGCAAGTCCCTCTTCTGGAGCATGTACTGTCAAAACGTGATTTTCATGCACATCGTGCTCTTAGGTCCTCATTCTGGAGCGTGTGGCTCGAAAGCTCTAGTTTTAGAACATCAAAATCAATGTTTAAAGGCACAACAAGGTTTCAAGACACAAGTCTCGATTCTCAAGCTAATAGCGTCAAAACACAATTTTGACAAACATGGTGTTCTTAGAACCTCATTTTGGAGGTTGTACTTCAAAAGCCTCATTTTTTGAGCATAAAAATTAGTGTTTGGAGGCACAACAAGGTTTCAAGACACAAGTCCCAATTCCAGAGTCGCTAGCGTCAAAACACAACTTTGATGCACATCGAGCTCTTAGAACCTCATTTCAGAGCTTGTGCCTTAAAAGCCCTAATTTTGGAACATCAAAATCAATATTTTGAGGCACACCAAGGTTTCAAGAAGCAAGTCCCTATTCTGGAGCCTGTAGCATCAAAGTTCCATGTTGACGTACATCATTCTCTTAGAATATCATTTTGGAGCTTGTGTTTCGAAAGAACCAGCTTTGGAGCATCAAAATCAATGTTTAAAGGAACAACAAGGTTTGAAGATGGAAGTCCCGATTCTAGACTCAATAGCGTCAAAATTTGATTTCGGCGAACATCGTGCTCTTACAACCTCATTTTGAAGCTTTTGCCTCGAAAGCCCCGGTTTGGGAGCATCAAAAACAGTGTTTTGAGGCACAATAAGATTTCAAGATGCAAGCCCCGATTCTCAAGCTGATAGCGTTAAAACATGATTTTGATAAACATGGTGTTCCTAGAACCCCATTTCAGAGGTTGTGCCTCAAAAGCCTCATTTTTAGAGCATAAAAATTAGAGTTTGGAGGCACAATAAGGTTTCCAGACACACGTCCCAATTCCAGAGTCGGTAGCATCAAAACGCAATTTTGATGTACTTCATGCTGTTAGAACCTCATTTAAGAGGTTTTGCCTTGAAAGCCCTGATTTTGGAACATCAAAATCAATGTTTTGAGGCACAACAAGATTTTGAGTATCCAAATCAATGTTTGGAGGCACAACAAGATTTCAAGATGGAAGCCCCGATTCTAGAGCCAGTAGCATCAAAATTCAATTTTGATGAACATTGTGCTCTTACAACCTTGTTTTAGAAATTGTGCCTCAAAAGCCCTAGTTTTGGAGCATCAAAATCGAGGTTTAAAGGCACAACAAGGCTTCAAGCCACAAGTCCTGACTCTCAAGCTGATAGCGTCAAAACACGATTTTCACAAACATGGCATTCTTAGAACCTCATTTCGGAGTTTGCGCCTCAAAAGACTCATTTTTGGAGTACAAAAATTAGTGTTTGGAGGCACAACAAGGTTTCAAGACACAAGTCCCATTTCTAGAGTCGATAGCTTCAAGCCCTAATTTTCAAACATCAAAAGCAATGTTTTGAGGCACAACAAGGTTTCAGGAAGCAGGTCCCTATTCTAGAGCATGTAGCATCAAAATTCCATTTTGATGGACATCATTCTCTTAGAAGCTCATTTCGGAGCTTGTCCCTCGAAAGACTTAGTTTTGGAGCATCAAAATCAATGTTTGGAGGCACAATAAGGTTTCAAGATGCAAGTCCCGATTCTAGAGTCAATAGCGTCAAAATATGATTTTGGCGCACATCGTGCTCTTAGAACCTCATTTTGAAGTTTGAAACTTAAAATCCCCGGTTTCGGAGCATCAAAATCAGTGTTTTGAGGCACAACAAGGTTTCAAGATGCAAGCCCTGATTCTAGAGCCAGTACCATCAAAATTCAATTTTGATGCACATTGTGTTCTTAGAACCCAGTTTTAGAAATTGTGCCTCAAAATCCCCAATTTTGGAGCATCAAAATCGATGTTTCGAGGCACAACAAGGTTTCAAGATGCAAGTCCTGATTTTGGAGCCGATAGGTCAAAATTTGATTTTGGCACACATCGTACTCTTAGAACCTTGTTTTGGAGCTTATGCCTCAAAATCTTCAGTTTCAAAGCATCAAAATTGGTGTTTGAAGGCACAATAAGCTTTTAAGACACAAGTCCCTATTTTGGTGCTCTTAGAACCTCATTTTGAAGCTTGAAACTTGAAAGCCCCTGTTTCGGAGCATCAAAATCAGTGTTTTGAGGCACAACAAGGTTTCAAGATGCAAGCCCTGATTCTAGAGCCAGTACCATCAAAATTCAATTTTGATGCACATTGTGTTCTTAGAACCCAGTTTTAGAAATTGTGCCTCAAAATCCCCAATTTTGGAGCATCAAAATCAATGTTTCGAGGCACAACAAGGTTTCAAGATGCAAGTCCTGATTGTGGAGCCGCTAGGTCAAAATTTGATTTTGGCGCACATCGTACTCTTAGAACCTTGTTTTGGAGCTTATGCCTCAAAATCTTCGGTTTCAAAGCATCAAAATTGGTGTTTGAAGGCACAATAAGCTTTTAAGACACAAGTCCCTATTCTGGAGCCTGTAGTGTCAAAACGTGATTTTGATGCACATCGCACTCTTAGAACCTCATTTTGGAGTGTGTGGCTCGAAAGCTCCAGTTTCAAAACATCAAAATCAAAGTTGAAAGGCACAACAAGGTTTCAAGACACAAGTCCTGATTCTCAGGGTGATAGCGCCAAAACACGATTTTGACAAACATGGTGTTCTTAGAACCCCATTTCCGAGGTTATGTCTCAAAAGCCTCCTTTTTAGAGCATAAAAATTAGTGTTTGGAGGCACAACAAGGTTTCAAGAAGCAAGTCCCTATTCTGGAGCCTGTAGAACCCTGTTTTAGAAATTGTGCCTCAAAAGCCCCAGTTTTGGAGCATCAAAATTGATGTTTCGAGGCACAGCAAGGTTTCAAGATGCAAGTCCGTATTCTTGAACTGGTAGCATCAAAATTTGATTTTGACTCACATTGTGCTCTTAGAATTTTTTTTTGGAGCTTATGCCTCAAAATCTTTGGCTAGCGTCAAAACACAACTTTGATGTACATCGAGCTCTTAGAACCTCATTTCGGAGCTTGTGCCTTGAAAGCCCTAATTTTGGAACATCAAAATCAATGTTTTGAGGCACACCAAGGTTTCAAGAAGCAAGTCCCTATTCTGAAGCTTGTGTTTCGAAAGAACCAGCTTTGGAGCATCAAAATCAATGTTTAAAGGAACAACAAGGTTTGAAGATGGAAGTCCTGATTCTAGAGTCAATAGCGTCAAAATTTGATTTCGGCGCACATCGTGCTCTTACAACCTCATTTTGAAGCTTCTGCCTCGAAAGCCCTGGTTTGGGAGCATCAAAAACAGTGTTTTGAGGCACAATAAGGTTTCAAGATGCAAGCCCCGATTCTCAAGCTGATAGCGTTAAAACATGATTTTGATAAACATGGTGTTCCTAGAACCCCATTTCAGAGGTTGTGCCTCAAAAGCCTCATTTTTAGAGCATAAAAATTAGAG
Organism: Cryptomeria japonica; assembly: GCF_030272615.1. Lineage (NCBI taxonomy): Eukaryota > Viridiplantae > Streptophyta > Pinopsida > Cupressales > Cupressaceae > Cryptomeria > Cryptomeria japonica. The sequence goes on along the minus strand of NC_081407.1, from coordinate 497,606,507 downwards.
TTTGGAGGCACAATAAGGTTTCCAGACACAAGTCCCAATTCCAGAGTCGGTAGCATCAAAACGCAATTTTGATGTACATCGTGCTGTTAGAACCTCATTTCGAAGGTTTTGCCTTGAAAGCCCTGATTTTGGAACATCAAAATCAATGTTTTGAGGCACAACAAGATTTTGAGTATCCAAATCAATGTTTGGAGGCACAACAAGATTTCAAGATGGAAGCCCCGATTCTAGAGCCAGTAGCATCAAAATTCAATTTTGATGAACATTGTGCTCTTACAACCTTGTTTTAGAAATTGTGCCTCAAAAGCCCTAGTTTTGGAGCATCAAAATCAAGGTTTAAAGGCACAACAAGGCTTCAAGCCACAAGTCCTGATTCTCAAGCTGATAGCATCAAAACACGATTTTCACAAACATGGCATTCTTAAAACCTCATTTCGGAGGTTGCGCCTCAAAAGACTCATTTTTGGAGTACAAAAATTAGTGTTTGGAGGCACAACGAGGTTTCAAGACACAAGTCTTAATTCTAGAGTCGATAGCTTCAAGCCCTGATTTTCAAACATCAAAAGCAATGTTTTGAGGCACAACAAGGTTTCAGGAAGCAGGTCCCTATTCTAGAGCATGTAGCATCAAAATTCCATTTTGATGGACATCATTCTCTTAGAAGCTCATTTCGGTGCTTGTCCCCTCGAAAGACCCAGTTTTGGAGCATCAAAATCAATGTTTGGAGGCACAATAAGGTTTCAAGATGCAAGTCCCGATTCTAGAGTCAATAGCGTCAAAATATGATTTTGGCGCACATCGTGCTCTTAGAACCTCCTTTGAAGTTTGAAACTTGAAAGCCCCGTTTTCAGAGCATCAAAAATCAGTGTTTTGAGGCACAACAAGGTTTCAAGATGCAAGGCCTGATTCTAGAGCCAGTACCATCAAAATTCAATTTTGATGCACATTGTGTTCTTAGAACCCAGTTTTAGAAGTTGTGCCTCAAAATCCCCAATTTTGGAGCATCAAAATCGATGTTTCGAGGCACAACAAGGTTTCAAGATGCAAGTCCTGATTCTGGAGCCGGTAGGTCAAAAATTTGATTTTGGCGCAAATCGTACTCTTAGAACCTTGTTTTGGAGCTTATGCCTCAAAATCTTCGGTTTCAAAGCATCAAAAATTGGTGTTTGAAGGTACAATAAGCTTTTAAGACACAAGTCCCTATTCTGGAGCCTGTAGTGTCAAAACGTGATTTTGATGCACATCGTACTCTTAGAACCTCATTTTGGAGCGTGTGGCTCGAAAGCTCCAGTTTCAAAACATCAAAATCAAAGTTTAAAGGCACAACAAGGTTCAAGACACAAGTCCCGATTATCAGGGTGATTGCGCCAAAACACGATTTTTACAAACATGGTGTTCTTAGAACCCCCATTTCCCGAGGTTATGTCTCAAATGCCTCCTTTTTAGAGCATAAAAATTAGTCCTATTATGGAGCCTGTAGAACCCTGTTTAGAAATTGTGCCTCAAAAGCCCCAGTTTTCGAGCATCAAAATCGATGTTTCGAGGCATAGCAAGGTTTCAAGATGCAAGTCCGGATTCTTGAACCGGTAGCATCAAAATTTGATTTTGACGCACATTGTGCTCTTAGAATATTTTTTGGAGCTTATGCCTCAAAATCTTTGGTTTCAAAGCATCAAAATTGTTGTCTAGAGACACAACAAGCTTCGAAGACGCAAGTCCCTATTCCGGAGCCTGTAGTGTCAAAATGTGGTTTTGATGCACATCGTGCTCTTAGAACCTTATTTCGGAGAGTGTTGCTCGAAAGCTCCAGTTTTCAAAACATCAAAATCAATATTTAAAGGCACAACAAGGTTTCAAGACACAAGTCCCGATTCTCAAGCTGATAGCGTTAAAACACGATTTTGATAAACCTAGTGTTCTTAGAACCCCCATTTCCGAGGTTGTGCCTCAAAAGCCTCATTTTTGGAGCATAAAAATTAGTCTTTGGAGCACAACAAGGTTTCAAGACAAATCCCAATTCGAGAGTCGGTAGTATCAAAACACAATTTTTATGTACATCGTGCTCTTAGAACCTCATTTCGGAGCTTATGCCTTGAAAGCCCTGATTTTGGAACATCAAAATCATTTTTTTGAAGGACAACAAGGTTTCAAGAAGCAAGTCCCTATTCTGGGAGCTTGTAGCGTCAAAATTTCATTTTCACGCACATTATTCTCTTGGAAGCTCATTTCAGAGCTTGTGCCTCGAAAGACCTAGTTTTGGAGCATCAAAATAACTGTTTGTAGGCACAAGATGGTTTCAAGATGCATGTCCCGATTCTAGAGTCAATAGCATCCAAATCTGATTTTGGTGCACATCATGCTCTTAGAACCTCATTTCAAAGCTTGTGCCTCAAAAGCCCGGATTTTGGAGCATCAAAATTATTGTTTTGAGGCACAACAAGGTTTCAAGATGCAAGTCCCTATTCTGGAGCATGTACTATCAAAAATGTGATTTTCATGCACATCGTGCTCTTAGAACCTCATTCTGGAGCGTGTGGCTCGAAAGCTCTAGTTTCAGAACATCAAAATCAATGTTTAAAGGCACAACAAGGTTTCAAGACACAATTCTCGACTCTCAAGCTGATAGCGTCAAAACACAATTTTGACAAACATGGTGTTCTTAGAACCTCATTTTGGAGGTTGTACCTCAAAAGCCTCATTTTCTGAGCATAAAGATTAGTGTTTGGAGGCACAACAAGGTTTCAAGGACACAAGTCCCAATTCCAGAGTCGCTAGTGTCAAAACACAACTTTGATGTACAATCGAGCTCTTAGAACCTCATTTCGGAGCTTGTGCCTTGAAAGCCCTGATTTTGGAACATCAAAATCAATGTTTTGAGGCACACCAAGGTTTCAAGAAGCAAGTCCCTATTCTAGAGCCTGTAGCATCAAAATTCCATTTTGACGTACATCAGTCTCTTAGAATATCATTTGGAGCTTGTGCCTCGAACGAACAGCTTTGGAACATCAAAATCAATGTTTAAAAGGAACAACAAGGTTTGAAGATGGAAGTCCCGATTCTAGAGTCAATAGCATCAAAATTTGATTTCAGCGCACATCGTGCTCTTACAACCTCATTTTGAAGCTTCTGCCTCGAAAGCCCTGGTTTGGGAGCATCAAAAACAGTGTTTTGAGGCACAATAAAGTTTCAAGATGCAAGCCCCGATTCTCAAGCTGATAGCGTTAAAACATGATTTTGATAAACATGGTGTTCCTAAACCCCATTTCAGAGGTTGTGCCTCAAAAGCCTCATTTTTAGAGCATAAAAAATTAGAGTTTGGAGGCACAATAAGGTTTCCAGGACACAAGTCCCAATTCCAGAGTCGGTAGCATCAAAACGCAATTTTGATGTACATCGTGCCGTTAGAACCCTCATTTCGAAGGTTTTGCCTTGAAAGCCCTGATTTGGGAACATCAAAATCAATGTTTTGAGGCACAACAAGATTTTGAGTATCCAAATCAATGTTTGGAGGCACAACAAGATTTCAAGGTGGAAGCCCCGATTCTAGAGCCAGTAGCATCAAAATTCAATTTTGATGAACATTGTGCTCTTACAACCTTGTTTTAGAAATTGTGCCTTCAAAAGCCCTAGTTTTGGAGCATCAAAATCGAGGTTTAAAGGCACAACAAGGCTTCAAACACACAAGTCCCGATTCTCAAGCTGATAGCATCAAAACACGATTTTACAAACATGGTGTTCTTAGAACGTTATTTCAGAGGTTGTGCCTCAAAAGCCTCACTTTTTGAGGATAAAAATTAGTGTTTGGAGGCACAACAAGGTTTCCAGACACAAGTCCCAATTCTAGAGGCAAAACATCGTGCTCTTAGAACCTCATTTCGGAGCATGTGCCTTGAAAGCCCTGATTTTGGAACATCAAAATCAATGTTTTGGGGCACAACAAAGTTTCAAGAAGCAAGTCCCTATTCTGGAGCCTGTAGCATTAAAATTCCATTTTGATGCACATCATTATCTTAGAAGCAAATTTCGGAGCTTGTGCATCGAAAGACCCAGTTTTGGAGCATTAAAATCAATGTTTGGAGGCACAATAATGTTTCAAGATGCAAGTCCCGATTCTAGAGTCAATAGTGTCAAATTTGGTTTTGGCGCACATCGTGCTCTAAGAACCTCATTTTGAAGCTTATGCAGTGAAAGCCTCGGTTTCGGAGCATCAAAATCAGTGTTTTGAGGCACAACAACGTTTCAAGATGCATGTCCTGATTCTACAACCATTAGCATCAAAATTCAATTTTGATGAACATTGTGCTCTTACAACCCGGTTTTAGACAACAAGGTTTTAAGATGCAAGTCCTGATTCTGGAGCCAGTAGTGTCAGAATTTGATTTTGATGCACATTGTGCTCTTAGACCATGTTTTGGAGCTTATGCCTCAAATTCTTCGGTTTCGAAGCATCAAAATTGATTTTTGGAGGCACAACAAGCTTTCAAGATGCAACTCTGTATTACGGAGCCTATAGTGTCAAAACGTGATTTTGATGCACATCGTAGCTCTTAGAACCTCGTTTCAGAGCTTTCGAAAGCTCTAGTTTTAAAACATCAAAATCAATGTTTAAAGGCACAACAAGGGTTCAAGACACAAGTTTGGATTATCAAGTTGATAGCATCAAAACACAATTTTGACAAACATGATATTCTTAGAACCCCATTTCGGAGGTTGTGCCTCGAAAGCCACATTTTTGGAGCATAAAAATTAGTATTTGGAGGCACAACAAGGTTTCAAGAAGAAAAGTCTCTATTCCGGAGCCTATAACGTCAAAATTCCATTTTGATGCACAGCATTCTCTTAGAAGCTCATTTTGGAGCTTGTGCCTTGAAAAGACCTAGTTTTGGAGCATCAAAATCAATGTTTGGAGGCACAACAAGGTTTGAAGATGCAAGCAAGTGCTGATTCTAGAGTCAATAGCGTCAAAAATCTGATTCTAGAGTCAATAGCGTCAAAATCTGATTTTGGCGCACATCGTGCTCTTAGAACGTCATTCCAAAGCTTTTGCCTTGAAAGACCCGCAATTGACTTGGTTCTGCTACTCGATCTGCTTCAAGAATTGGACCCACCCCCTACCCACCCTTAAGAGAAGAGTAGGGGCCACGGATGCTTCTGGTACTTCAACAGGTGCTTCAATGTGTGGGGCCCTACTATCTATAGGAAACTATGGAATCTCCAACAAGATCTAGATCTCTATCTCAATATCGATCCAAAACTAGTGCCCGCCCCTTCAAAATAGTTATTATTTACTATCTTAGCCACTTATCTAAAGCTGATGAGTCAACTCGGTTAGCTGTGAGTGCCTTTGCGATATATAAGCTGCGGGCATTGGGTCAATGAGGTATCTCTAAGGTCGAGTTCTGCGTCTCGATTTGGAGCATCGGTATCGGAGCATCAAAATCAATTTTTTGAGGCACAACAAGTTTCAAGATGCAAGCCCCAATTCTAGAGCCAGTAGCATCAAAATTCAATTTTGATGCACATTGTCCTCTTAGAACCCTATTTTAAAAATTGTGGCTCAAAATCCCCAGTTTTGGAGCATCAAAATCGATGTTTGGAGCACAAACAAGGTTTCAGATGCAAGTCCCGATTTTTGAGCGGTAGCGTCAAAATTTGATTTTGATGAACATCGTGCTCTTAGAACCTTGTTTTGGAGCTTATGTCTCAAAATCTTTGGTTTCAAAGCATCAAAATTGGTATTTAGAGGCACAAGAAGCTTTCAAGATGCAAGCGCTTATTCCTGGAGCCCATAGTGTCAAAACATGATTTTGATGCACATCGTGCTCTTAGAACCCTCATTTCGGAGCGTGTGGCTCAAAAGCTTCAGTTTCAAAACATCTAAATCAATCTTTAAAGGCACAACAAGGTTTCACGACAAAAGTCCTGATTCTCAGCTGATGGCGTCAAAACATGATTTTTACAAACATGGTATTCTTAGAACCTCATTTTAGAGGATGTGCCTCAAAAGCCTCATTTTTGGAGCATAAAAAATTAGTGTTTGGAGACAAAATAAGCTTTTAAAACACAAGTCCCAATTCTAGAGTCGGTAGCGTCAAAACGCAATTTTGATGTACATCGTGCTCTTAGAAACCCTCATTTCGGAGCTTGTGCCTTGAAAGCCCTGATTTGGGAACATCATAATCAATGTTTTGAGGCACAACAAGGTTTCAAGAAGCAAGTCCCTATTCCAGAACCTGTACCATCAAAATTTCATTTTGACACACATCATTCTCTTAGAAGCTCATTTCAGAGCTTGTGCCTCGAAACACCTAGTTTTGGAGCAACAAAATCAACGTCTCGAGGCACAAAAAAGGTTTCAAGATGCAAGTCCCGATTGTAAAGTCAATATCGTCAAAATCTGATTTTGGTGCAGATCGTGCTCTTAGAACCTCATTTTAAATCTTTTGCCTCGAGAGCCACAGTTTTGGAGCATCAAAATCATAGTTTGGAGGCACAACAAGGTTTCAAGATGCAAGTCCCGATTGTAGAGTCAATAGCATCTAAATCTGATTTTGGCGCACATCGTGCTCTTAGAACCTCATTTCGAAGCTTGTTTGTCGAAAGCCTCAGTTTTAGGACATCAAAATGAGTGTTTTGGGGCACAACTACATTTCAAGATACAAGCCCCGATTCTAGAGCCAGTAGTATCAAAATTCAATTTTGATGCACATTGTGCTCTTCGAACCCTATTTTAGAAATTGTGCTTCAAAAGCCTCAATTTTGGAGCATCAAAATCGATGTTTCGAGGTACAACAAGGTTTCAAGATGGAAGTACTGTTTCTGGAGCCGATAGCATCAAAATTAGATTTTGACGCACATCGTACTCTTAGAATCTTGTTTTGGAGCTGATGCCTCAAAATCTTTGGTTTCGGATCATAAAAATTGGTGTCCGGAGGCACAACAAGATTTCAAGACGCAAGTCCCTATTCCAGAGCCTCTAGTGTCAAAACGTGATTTTGATGCACATCGTGCTCTTAGAACCTCGTTTTTGGAGTGTGTGGCTCGAAAGCTCCAGTTTCCAAACATCAAAATCAATGTTTAAAGGCACAACAAGGTTTCAAGACACAAGTCCCGATTCTCAAGCTGATAGCGTCAAAACTGATTTTCACAAACATGGTGTTCTTAGAACCTCATTTCGGAGGTTGTGCCTCAAAAGGCCTCATTTTGGGAGCATAAAAATTAGTGTTTGGAGGCACAACAAGGTTTCAAGGCACAAGTCCTAATTCCAGACTCGGTAGCGTCCAAACATAATTTTGATGTACATCGTGCTCTTAGAACCCCATTTCGGAGCTTGTGGCCTTGAAAGCCCTTGATTTTGCAACATCAAAATCAATGTTTTGAGTCACAATAAGGTTTGAAGAAGCAAGTCCCCTATTCCGGAGCTTGTAGCATCAAAATTCCATTTTGACACACGCAAGTCTCTTAGAAGCTCATTTCGGAGCTTGTGCCTCGAAAGATCCAATTTTGGAGCATAAAAATCAATGTCTGGAGGCACCAAAAAAGGTTTCAAGATGCAAGTCTCGATTGTAGAGTCAATATTGTCAAAATCTGATTTTGGCGCACATCATGCTCTTAGAACCTCATTTTAAATCTTGTGCCTAGAAAGCCATAGTTTTGGAGCATCAAAAATCACTGTTTGGAGGCACAACAAGGTTTCAAGATGCAAGTCCCGATTCTAGAGTCATAGCGTCAAAATCCGATTTTGGCACACATCGTGCCTCTTAGAACCTCATTTCAAAACTTGTTCCTCAAAAGCCCCGGTTTCAGGACATCAAAATGAGTGTTTTGAGGCACAACTCGATTTCAAGATGCAAGCCCCGATTCTAGAGCCAGTAGTATTAAATTCCAATTTTGATGCACATTGTGCTCTTCAAACCCTGTTTTAGAAATTGTGCCTCAAAAGCCTCAATTTTGGTTCTGATACTCAAGCTGATAGCATCAAAACACAATTTTGACAAACATGGTGTTCTTAGAACCTCATTTCGGAGGTTGTGCCTCAAAAGCCTCATTTTGGGAGCTTGTGCCTCGAAAGACCCCAGTTTTGGAGCATCAAAATCAATGTCAGGAGGCACAAAAAAGGTTTCAAGATGCAAGTCCCGATTGTAGAGTCAAATATCGTCAAAATCTGATTTTGGTGCACATCGTGCTCTTAGAACCTCATTTTGAAACTTGTGCCTCGCATTTTCAGAGCATCAAAATTAGTATTTTGAGGCACAACAAGGTTTTAAGATGCAAGCCCTGTTTTAGAAATTGTGCCTCAAAAGCCCCAGTTTTGGAGCATCAAAATCGATGTTTGGAGACACAACAAGGTTTCAAGATGCAAGTCCTGATTTTGGAGCCGGTAGCATCAAAATATTATTTCGACGCACATCGTGCTCTTAGACCCTTGTTTTGGAGCCGGTAGCATCAAAATATTCCGGAGCCTGTAGTGTCAAAACGTGATTTTTGATGCACATCGTGCTCTTAGAACCTCATCGGATGTGGCTCGAAAGCTCTAGTTTCAAAACATCAAAATCAAATGTTTAAAGGCACAACAAGGTTCAAGACACATGTTCCAATTCTAAAGTTGATAGCATCAAAACATGATTTTGACAAACATGGTGTTCTTATAACCTCATTTCGGAGGTTGTGCCTCAAAAGCCTTGTTTTTGGAGCATAAAAATTAGTGTTTGGATGCACAACAAGGTTTCCAGACACAAGTCCCAATTCCAGAGTCGATAGTGTCAAAATGCAATGTTGATGTTCATCGTGCTCTTAGAACCTCATTTCGGAGCTTGTACCTTGAACAGCCCTTGATTTTGGAACATCAAAATCAATGTTTTGAGGCACACAAGGTTTCAAGATACAAGTCCCTATTCCGAGCCTGTAGCGTCAAAATTTCATTTTGACGAACATCATTCTCTTAGAAGCTCATTTCTGAGCTTGTGCCTCGAAAGACCCAGTTTTGGAGCATCGAAATCAAAGTCTAGAGGCACAACAAGGTTTCAAGATGCAAGTCCGATTGTAGAGTCAATATCATCAAAATATGATTTTGGCGTACATTGTGCTCTTAGAACCTCATTTCAAAACTTGTACCTTGAAAGCCAGAGTTTTGGAGCATCAAAATCAGTGTTTGAGGCACAACAAGCTTTCAGATGCAAGCCCTGATTCTAGAGCAAGAGCGTCAAATTCAATTTTGATGCACATTGTCATCTAAGAACCCTATTTTAGAAATTGTGTCTCAAAAGCCCCAGTTTTGGAGCATCAAAATTGGTGTTTGGAGGCACAACAAGGTTTCAAGATGGAAGTCCTGATTGTCGAGCCAATAGAGTCAAAATTTGATGTTGACGCACATCGTGCTCTTAGAACCTTGTTTTGGAGCTTATGCCTCAAAATATTCGGTTTCGAAGCATCGAAATTCATGCTCGGAGGCACAACAAGCTTATGCCTGTAGTGTCAAAATGTGATTTTTATGCACATCATGCTCTTAGAACCTCATTTTGGAAACGTGTGGCTCGATAGCTCCAGTTTCAAAAACATCAAAATCAATGTTTAAAGGCACCAACAAGGTTTCAAGACACAAGTCCCGATTCTCAAGCTCATAGCGTCAAAACACAATTTTGACAAACATGGTGGTCTTAGAACCTCATTTCGGAGGTTGTGCCTCAAAAGCCTCATTTTTAGAGCATAAAAATTAGTGTTTGGAGGCAGAACAAGGTTCAAGACACAAGTCCCAATTCCAGAGGTCTGTAGCGTCAAAAAGCAATTTAGATGTACATCATTTTCTTAGAACCTCATTTTGGAGCTTGTGCAATGAAAGCCCTGATTTGGGAAACATCAAAATCAATGTTTTGAGGCAACAACAAAGTTTCAAGAATAAAGTCCCTATTCCAGAGCAAGTAGCATCAAAATTCAATTTTGATGCACATTGTGGTCTTAGAACCCTATTTTAGAAACTGTGCCTCAAAAGCCTCAGTTTTAAAGCATCAAAATCGATGTTTGGAGGCACAACAAGGTTTCAAGATGCAAGTCCTGATTCTCCGAGTCGGTAGAGTCAAACTTTGATTTTCACGCACATCATGCTCTTAAAACCTTGTTTTGGAGCTCATAGCATCAAAACACCAAAATCAATGTTTAAAGGCACAACAAGTTTCAAGACACAAGTCCCGATTCTCAAGCTCATAGCATCAAAACATGATTTTGTCAAACACGGTGTTCTTAAAACCTCATTTCGAAGGTTGTGCCTCAAAGCTTCATTTTTGGAGCATAAAAATAAATGTTTAAAATCACAACAAGGTTTCAAGACAAAAAGTCCCAATTCCAGAGTCAGTAGCGTCAAAACACAAATTTGATGTACATCATGCTCTTAGAACCTCATTTCAGAGATTATGCCTTGAAAGCCATGATTTTGGAACATCAAAATCAATGTTTTGAGGCACAACAAGGTTTCAAGAATCAATTACCTATTCAAGAGACTGTAGCAACAAAATTCCATCTAAGAACCTCATTTTGAAGCTTGTGCCTTGCATTTTCGGAGCATCAAATTAGTGTTTTGAGACACAACAAGGTTTGAAGATGCAAGCCCTGATTTTGGAGCCAGTAGCATCAAAATTTCAATTTTGATGCACATTGTGCTCTTAGAACCCCGGATTTTAGAAATTGCGCCCTCAAAATCTCCAGTTTTGGAAATCAAAATCGATGTTTGGAGGCACAACAAGGTTTCTAGATGCAAGTCCTAATTCTAGAGCCGGCAAGCATCAAAATTTTATTTTGATGCACATCGTGCTCTTAGATCCTTGTTTTGGAGCTTATGCTTCAAAATCTTCGGTTTCAAAGCATCAAAATTGGTCTTTGGAGGCACAACAAGCTTTCGAGACACAAGTCCCTATTCCAGAGCCTGTAGTGTCAAAACGTGATTTTGATGCACATCGTGCTCTTAGAACCTTGTTTTGGAGCGTATGCCTTGAAAGCCCTGATTTTGGCACAATCAAAATCAACGTTTTGAGGCACAATAAGGTTTCAAGAAGCAAGTCCCCTATTCCGGAGCCTGTAGCATCAAAATTCCATTTTTGACGCACATCATTCTCTTAGAAGCTGATTTCAGAGCTTGTGCCTCAAAAGACCAGTTTTGGAGGACCAAAATCAATGTTTGGAGGCACAAAAAGGTTTCAAGATGCAAGTCCCGATTCTAGAGTCAATAGCATCAAAATCTAATTTTGGTGCACATCGTGCTCTTAGAACCTCATTTCGAAGCTTGTGCCTCGTTAGCCCCAATTTCGGAGCATCAAAATCAATGTTTTGAGGCACAACAAGGTTTCAATATGCAAACCCCGATTCTAGGGCCAGTAGCATCAAAATTCAATTTTGATGCACATTGTGCTCTTATAACCCTGTTTTAGAAAGTATGCCTCAACGGCCCCAGGTTTGGAGCATTAAAAATCGATGTTTGGAGGCACAACAAGGTTTGAAGATGTAAGTCCTTATTCTAGAGCCTGTAGTGTCAAAATGTGATTTTGTTTCACATCGTGCTCTTAGAACCTCATTTCGAAACGTGTGGCTCCAAAGCTCCAATTTTAAAACATCAAAATCAATGTTTAAAGGCACAACAAGGTTTCAAGACACAAGTCCCGATTCTCAAGTTGATAGCGTCAAAACACGATTTTTGACAAACATGATGTTCTTAGAACCCCCATTTCGAAGATTGTGCCTCAAAAGCCTCATTTTTGGAGCATAAAAATTTGTTTTTGGAGGCACAACAAGGTTTCAAGACACAAGTCCGAATTCCAGAGTCCGTAGCATCAAAACGCAGTTTTGATGTACATCGTGATTTTAGAACATCAAAATCAAAATCAATGTGCCTTGAAAGCCCTGATTTTGGAACATCAAAATCAATGTTTTGAGGCACAACAAGATTTCAAGAAGCAAGTCTCTATTCCGGAGCCTGTAGCATCAAAATGGAATTTTGATGCACATCATCCTCTTAGAAGCTCATTTCGGAGCTTGTGCCTCGAAAGACCCCAGTTTTGGAGCATCAAAATCAATGTTTGGAGGCACAACAAGGTTTGAAGATGCAAGTACCGATTCTAGAGTCAATAGCGTCAAAATCTGATTTTGGCGCACATCATGCTCTTAGAACATCATTCTGAAGCTTTTGCTTTGAAAGTCCCAGTTTCGGAGCATCAGAATTAGTTTATTGAGGCACAATAAGGTTTAAAGATGCAAGCCCGATTTTAGAGCCAGTAGCATCAAAATTCAATTTTGATGCACATTACCCTCATACAACCCTGTTTAAGAAATTGTGCCTCAAAATTTCGTTTTGGAGCATCAAAATTACACATTGTGCTCTTAACAACCGTATTTTAGAAATTATGCCTCAAAAGCCACAGTTTGGAGTATAAAAATCAATATTTTGAGGCACAACAAGGTTTTAAGATGCAAACCCTGATTCTAGAGCTGGTAGCGTCAAAATTTGATTTTGACGAATATCGTGCTCTTAGAACCTTGTTATGGAGCTTATGCCTCAAAATCTTCAATTTCGAAGCATCAAAATTGGTAATTGGGAAGCACAAACAATCTTTCAAGACACAAGTCCCTATTCCGAAGCCTGTACTGTCAAATCGTGATTTTAATGCACATCGTGCCTCTTAGAACCTCGTTTCGGAGTGTATGACTTGAAAGCTCTAGTTTCAGAACATCAAAATCAATGTTTAAAGGCATAGCAAGGTTTTAAACACACAAGTCCTGATTCTCAAGCTGATAACGTCAAAACATGATTTTGACAAACATGGTGTTCTTAGAACCTCATTTCAGAGGTTGTGCCTCAAAAGCCTCATTTTTTGAGCATAAAAATTAGTGTTTGGAGGCACAACAAGGTTTCAAGACACAAGTCCCAATTTCCGAGTCGGTAGCGTCAAAACACAACTTTGATGTACATCAAGCTCTTAGAACCTCATTTCGGACCTTGTGCCTTGAAAGCCCCTGATTTTGGAACATCAAAATCAATGTTTCCCTATTCTGGAGCCTGTAGCGTTAAATTTCTATTTTGATGCACATCATTCTCTCTAGAATCTCATTTCGGACCTTGTGCCTCGAAAGACCCAACTTTGGAGCATCAAAATAAATGTTTAAAGGCACAAAAAGCTTTCAAGATGGAAGTCCCGATTCTAGAGTCCATAGCGTCAAAATTTTATTTTGGTGCACATCGTGCTCTTACGACCTCATTTTGAAGCTTGTACCTCGAAAGCCCCGATTTGGGAGCATCAAAAAATAGTGTTTTGAGTCACAACAAGGTTTCAAGATGCAAGCCCCGATTCTAGAGCCAGTAGCCTCGAAATTCACTTTTGATTGCACATTGTGCTTTAGAACCCTATTTTAGAAATTGTGCCTCAAAAGCCCTTGTTTTGGAGCATCAAAATCGATGTTTCGAGGCACAGCAAGGTTTCAAGATGCAAGTCCGGATTCTTGAACCGGTAGCATCAAAATTTGATTTTGACGCACATTGTGCTATTAGAATTTTTTTTTGGAGCTTATGCCTCAAAATCTTTCGTTTCGAAGCATCAAAATTGTTGTCTAGAGACACAACAAGCTTTGAAGACGCAAGTCCCCTATTACGGAGCTTGTAGTGTCAAAATGTGGTTTTGATGCACATCGTGAACTTAGAACCTCATTTCGGAGCGTGTTGCTCGAAAGCTCCAGTTTCAAAACATCAAAATCAATGTTTAAAGGCACAACAAGGTTTCCAGACACAAGTCCCCGATTCTCAAGCTGATAGCGTTAAAACACGATTTTGATAAACATAGTGTTCTTAGAACCCATTTCCGAGGTTATATCTCAAAAGCCTCCTTTTTAGAGCATAAAAATTAGTGTTTGGAGGCACAACAAGGTTTCAAGAAGCAAGTTCCTATTCTGGAGCCTGTAGCGCCCAAAATTCCATTTTGACGCACATCCTCTTCGAAGCTCATTTCGGAGCTTGTGCCTCGAAAGACCCTGTTTTTGAGCATCAAAATCAATGTTTGGAGGCACAACAAGATTTCAAGATGCAAGTCTCGATTCTAGAGCCAGTAGCATCAAAATTCAATTTTGATGAACATTGTGCTCTTACAACCTTGTTTTAGAAATTGTGCCTCAAAAGCCCTAGTTTTGGAGCACAAAAATCAATGTTAGGAGGCACAACAAGGTTTCAAGATGCAAGTCCTGATTCTCGAGCCGGGTAGCATCAGAATTTGATTCTGATGCATCTCATGCTCTTAGAACCTTGTTTTGGAGCTTATGCCTCAAAATCTTCAATTTCGAAGCACCAAAATTGGTGTTTGGAGGCACAATAAGCTTTCAAGATGCAACTCCCTATTACGGAGCCTATAGTGTCAAGATGATAGCATCAAAAGATGATTTTGAAAAACATGGTATTCTTAGAACCTCATTTCGGAGGTTGTGCCTCAAAAGCCTCATTTTTGGAGCATAAAAATTAGTGTTTGGAGGCACAAGGTTTCAAGACAAATCCCAATTCGAGAGTTGGTAGTATCAAAACACAATTTTTATGTACATCGTGCTCTTAGAACCTCATTTCGGAGCTTATGCCTTGTAAGCCCTGATTTTGGAACATCAAAATCAATTTTTTGAGGGACAACAAGGTTTCCAAGAAGCAAGTCCCTATTCTGGAGCCTATAGCAAGTCCCTATTCTGGAGCCTGTAGCGTCAAAATTTCATTTTCACGCATATTATTCTCTTGGAAGCTCATTTCAGAGCTTGTGCCTCAAAAGACCTAGTTTTGGAGCATCAAAATTCACTGTTTGTAGGCACAACACGGTTTCAAGATGCATGTCCTGATTCTAGAGTCAATAGCATCCAAATCTGATTTTGGTGTACATCATGCTCTTAGAACCTCATTTCAAAGCTTGTGCCTCAAAAGCCCCGATTTTGGAGCATCAAAATTATTGTTTTGAGGCACAACAAGGTTTCAAGATGCAAGTCCCTATTCTGGAGCATGTATTGTCAAAACGTGATTTTCATGCGCATCGTGCTCTTAGAACCTCATTCTAGAGCGTGTGGCTCGAAAGCTCTAGTTTCAGAACATCAAAATCAATGTTTAAAGGCACAACAAGGTTTCAAGACACAAGTCTCGATTCTCAAGCTGATAGCCTCAAAACACAATTTTGACAAACATGGTGTTCTTAGAACCTCATTTTGGAGGTTGTACCTCAAAAGCCTCATTTTTTGAGCATAAAAATTAGTGTTTGGAGGCACAACAAGGTTTCAAGACACAAGTCCCAATTCCAGAGTCGCTAGCGTCAAAACACAACTTTGATGTACTTCGAGCTCTTAGAACCTCATTTCGGAGCTTGTGCCTTGAAAGCCATAATTTTGGAACATCAAAATCAATGTTTTGAGGCACACCAAGGTTTCATGAAGCAAGTCCCTTTTCTGGAGCCTGTAGCATCAAAATTCCATTTTGACGTACATCATTGTCTTAGAATATCATTTTGGAGCTTGTGCCTCGAAAGAACCAGCTTTGGAGCATCAAAATCAATGTTTAAAGGAACAACAAGGTTTGAAGATGGAAGTCCCGATTCTAGAGTCAATAGCATCAAAATTTGATTTCGGCGCACATCGTGCTCTTACAACCTCATTTTGAAGCTTCTGCCTCGAAAGCCCCAATTTGGGAGCATCAAAAACAGTGTTTTGAGGCACAATAAGGTTTCAAGATGCAAGCCCCGATTCTCAAGCTGATAGCGTTAAAACATGATTTTGATAAACATGGTGTTCCTAGAACCCCATTTCAGAGGTTGTGCCTCAAAAGCCTCATTTTTAGAGCATAAAAATTAGAGTTTGGAGGCACAATAAGGTTTCTAGACACAAGTCCCAATTCCAGAGTTGGTAGCATCAAAATGCAATTTTGATGTACATCGTGTTGTTAGAACCTCATTTCGGAGGTTTTACCTTGGAAGCTTTGATTTTGGAACATCAAAATCAATGTTTTGAGGCACAACAAGATTTTGAGCATCCAAATCAATGTTTGGAGGCACAACAAGATTTCAAGATGGAAGCCCCGATTCTAGAGCTAGTAGCATCAAAATTCAATTTTGATGAACATTGTGCTCTTACAACCTTGTTTTAGAAATTGTGCCTCAAAAGCCCTAGTTTTGGAGCATCAAAATCGAGGTTTAAAGGCACAACAAGGCTTCAAGCCACAAGTCCTGATTCTCAAGCTGATAGCGTCAAAACACGATTTTCACAAACATGGCGTTCTTAGAACCTCATTTCGGAGGTTGCGCCTCAAAAGACTCATTTTTGGAGTACAAAAATTAGTGTTTGGAGGCACAACAAGGTTTCAAGACACATGTCTCAATTCTAGAGTCAATAGCTTCAAGCCCTGATTTTCAAACATCAAAAGCAATGTTTTGAGGCACAACAAGGTTTCAGGAAGCAAGTCCCTATTCTAGACCATGTAGCGTAAAAATTTGATTTTGATGGACATCATTCTCTTAGAAGCTCATTTCGGAGCTTGTCCCTCGAAAGACCCAGTTTTGGAGCATCAATATCAATGTTTGGAGGCACAATAAGGTTTCAAGATGCAAGTCCCGATTTTGGCGCACATCGTGCTCTTAGAACCTCATTTTGAAGCTTGAAACTTGAAAGCCCCGGTTTCGGAGCATCAAAATCAGTGTTTTGAGGCACAGCAAGGTTTCAAGATGCAAGCCCTGATTCTAGAGCCAGTACCATCAAAATTCAATTTTGATGCACATTGTGTTCTTAGAACCCAGTTTTAGAAATTGTGCCTCAAAATCCCCAATTTTGGAGAATCAAAATTGATGTTTCGAGGCACTACAAGGTTTCAAGATGCAAGTCCTGATTCTGGAGCCAGTAGGTCAAAATTTTATTTTGGCGCAACATCGTACTCTTAGAACCTTGTTTTGGAGCTTATGCCTCAAAATCTTCGGTTTCAAAGCATCAAAATTGGTGTTTGAAGGTACAATAAGCTTTTAAGACACAAGTCCCTATTCTGGAGCCTGTAGTGTCAAAACGTGATTTTGATGCACATCGTACTCTTAGAACCTCATTTTGGAGCGTATGGCTCGAAAGCTCCAGTTTCAAAACATCAAAATCAATGTTTAAAGGCACAACAAGGTTTCAAGAGACAAGTCCCGATTATGAGGGTGATAGCGCCAAAACACGATTTTGACAAACATGGTGTTCTTAGAACCCCATTTCCGAGTGTAGCGTCTTAAAATTGCGACACTTGCAATTTCGACTGCATTTCGGTCGTCATGATGGCGATGCAACACGCAACCTGAATGGAGACCCCGAAACTTGCTCACGACACTGAAAACTGCATTTTCTAGCACCCTGGCCTGAACAGCGCCCTGGTCCCCAGGACCATGGCGCCCAGCGCCCTGGTCCCTGGGTCCTATTTTGGGCCCGGTCTCCTAAGGGGTCTCGGGTCTTTTTGTTTGCAAATTGGAAATTAAACTTTCCTGGTCGGCCTAAGGTCGGGAAAATCAGTCTATCAGCCCTAATTGACAAGTATATAAACTACATTTTTCTCTCTCATTTGGCATAAATGAAGGAGAAGGACATATGTGTATAAGCGTGGAAACTATACTAAAACATTCAAGCATTCAAACATTCAAGCATTCAAGCATTCCTTCTAAGTCTCCATTCAAGGCTAAGTGTTGCATTGAAGACAAGGATTCAACCATTGAAGAGGAGATCACATACAACATACTACAACAACATACAACATCTACACCTTCGCACATAAGGATACAAACATCCTTAGAACAAGGTATTAGTACTTGTTTTACAGTCATTTACATTTACAGCACTTGCTCATTTCTTGGTTAATTCCAAAACCGGGGTTTGACCTAAAGGCAAACCCCTAATCCCTAACCCCCCAATCGTCTTCGCTTTTCTGTGTGTAGGTTGCAGGTACGCGGCTGAAATTGAAGATCTAGTATCCTTGTGCAGAGACGAACAGATCCCCCTTCGTTTCGCGGATTTTTCGGAGGACCATGGCGTCGGGCGCCATCGTCCCGACAACTTTTGCTCAAATTTGCAGGACAGCGCCGTATCGACATTTTACTGCTAATTCCAGGTCCGCAACTTCATACTGTATTCCTATCTCAGTTTATAAGCGAATCTTTCTCATTTTCTATGCATTCCTAGCTTAATTCTTCTATGCACATTCTTTACAAAAGAGGGTAGCCTTGCTGTCTTAACACTTGAAACTCATTTAGCATCCAATCTTGCATTGTGTGGGATTGGATCTTGTGGGTTTCAACCCCTCTTTTGAATGTAAAGTCTCTCCCCTAAGTGAAAACCATCAACCCTAGTGAATCTCCCTTCTCTCTCCTCGGAGTTGGAAGAGGGGAGAGCAACTAGGGTTCGATCATGATTTTTCGCTTTACACCGAGGTTATGTCTCAAAAGCCTCCTTTTTAGAGCATAAAAATTAGTGTTTGGAAGCACAACAAGGTTTCAAGAAGCAAGTCCCTATTCTGGAGCCTGTAGAACCCTGTTTTAGAAATTGTGCCTCAAAAGCCCCAGTTTTGGAGCATCAAAATCGATGTTTCGAGGCATAGCAAGGTTTCAAGATGCAAGTCCGGATTCTTGAACCGGTAGCATCAAAATTTGATTTTAACGCACATTGTGCTCTTAGAAACTTTTTTTGGAGCTTATGCCTCAAAATCTTTGGTTTTGAAGCATCAAAATTGTTGTCTAGAGACGCAAGTCCCTATTCCGGAGCTTGTAGTGTCAAAATGTGGTTTTGATGCACATCGTGCTTTTAGAACCTCATTTCAGAGCGTGTTGCTTGAAAGCTCCAGTTTCAAAACATCAAAATCAATGTTTAAAGGCACAACAAGGTCTCAAGACACAAGTCCCGATTCTCAAGCTGATAGAGTTTAAAACACGATTTTGATAAACATAGTGTTCTTAGAACCCCATTTCCGAGGTTATGTCTCAAAAGCCTCCTTTTTAGAGCATAAAAAATAGTGTTTGGAGGCACAACAAGCTTTCAAAAAGCAAGTCCCTATTCTGGAGCCTGTAGCGTCAAAATTCCATTTTGACGCACATCATTCTCTTCGAAGCTCATTTCGAAGCTTGTGCCTCGAAAGACCCTTTTTTTGAGCATCAAAATCAATGTTTGGAGGCACAACAAGATTTCAAGATGCAAGCCTCGATTCTAGAGCCAGTAGCATCAAAATTCAATTTTGATGAACATTGTGCTCTTACAACCTTGTTTTAGAAATTGTGCCTCAAAAGCCCTAGTTTTGGAGCACAAAAATCAATGTTAGGAGGCACAACAAGGTTTCAAGATGCAAGTCCTGATTCTCGAGCCGGTAGCATCAGAATTTGATTCTGATGCATCTCATGCTCTTAGAACCTTGTTTTGGAGCTTATGCCTCAAAATCTTCAATTTCGAAGCACCAAAATTGGTGTTTGGAGGCACAATAAGCTTTCAAGATGCAACTCCCTATTACGGAGCCTATAGTGTCAAGATGATAGCATCAAAAGATGATTTTGAAAAACATGGTATTCTTAGAACCTCATTTCGGAGGTTGTGCCTCAAAAGCCTCATTTTTGGAGCATAAAAATTAGTGTTTGGAGGCACAACAAGGTTTCAAGACAAATCCCAATTCGAGAGTCGGTAGTATCAAAACTCAATTTTTATGTACATCGTGCTCTTAGAACCTCATTCCGGAGCTTATGCCTTGAAAGCCCTGATTTTGGAACATCAAAATCATTTTTTTTGAGGGACAACAAAGTTTCAAGAAGCAAGTCCCTATTCTGGAGCCTGTAGCGTCAAAATTTCATTTTCACGCACATTATTCTCTTGGAAGCTCATTTCAGAGCTTGTGCCTCGAAAGACCTAGTTTTGGAGCATCAAAATAACTGTTTGTAGGCACAAGATGGTTTCAAGATGCATGCCCCGATTCTAGAGTCAATAGCATCCAAATCTGATTTTGGTGCACATCATGCTCTTAGAACCTCATTTCAAAGCTTGTGCCTCAAAAGCCCCTATTTTGGAGCATCAAAATTATTGTTTTGAGGCACAACAAGGTTTCAAGATGCAAGTCCCTATTCTGGAGCATGTACTGTCAAGACATGATTTTCATGCACATCATGCTCTTAGAACCTCATTCTGGAGCGTGTGGCTCGAAAGCTCTAGTTTCAGAACATCAAAATCAATGTTGAAAGGCACAACAAGGTTTCAAGACACAAGTCTCGATTCTCAAGCTGATAGCGTCAAAACACAATTTTGACAAAAATGGTGTTCTTAGAACCTCATTTTGGAGGTTATACCTCAAAAGACTCATTTTTTTAGCATAAAAATTAGTGTTTGGAGGCACAACGAGGTTTCAAGACACAAGTCCGAATTCCAGAGTCGCTGGCGTCAAAACACAACTTTGATGTACATCGAGCTCTTAGAACCTCATTTCGGAGCTTGTGCCTTGAAAGCCCTGATTTTAGAACATCAAAATCAATGTTTTGAGGCACACCAAGATTTCAAGAAGCAAGTCCCTATTCTGGAGCCTGTAGCATCAAAATTCCATTTTGACGTACATCATTCTCTTAGAATATCATTTTGGAGCTTGTGCCTCGAAAGAACCAGCTTTGGAACATCAAAATCAGCGTTTAAAGGAACAACAAGGTTTGAAGATGGAAGTCCCGATTCTAGACTCAATAGCGTCAAAATTTGATTTCGGCGCACATCATGCTCTTACAACCTCATTTTGAAGCTTCTGCCTCGAAAGCCCCGGTTTGGGAGCATCAAAAACAGTGTTTTGAGGCACAATAAGGTTTCAAGATGCAAGCCCCGATTCTCAAGCTGATAGCGTTAAAACATGATTTTGATAAACATGGTGTTCCTAGAACCCCATTTCAGAGGTTGTGCCTCAAAAGCCTCATTTTTAGAGCATAAAAATTGTTTTGGAGCTTATGCCTCAAAATCTTCAATTTTGAAGCATCAAAATTGATGTTTGGAGGCACAACAAGCTTTCAAGATGCCAGTCCCTGTTTTGGAGCCCGTAGTGTCAAAACGTGATTTTGATGTACATCGTGCTCTAAGAACCTTATTTCGCATGTGGCTCGAAAGCTCCAGTTTCGAGACATGAAAATCAATGTTTAAAGGCACAACAAGGTTCGAAGAGCACAATGTGCATCAAAATTGAATTCTGCTGCTACTGGCTCTAGAATCGGGGCTTGCATCTTGAAACCTTGTTGTGCCTCAAAACATTGATTTTGATGCCCTGAAACTAGGGCTTTCGAGGCACAAGCTTTGAAATGAGGTTCTAAGAGCACGATGTGCGCCAAAATCATATTTTGACGCTATTGACTCTAGAATCGAGACTTGCACCTTCAAACCTTGTTGTGCCTCAAAAGCATCATTTTTTTAGCATAAAAATAAGTGTTTGGAGGCACAACAAAATTTCAAGACACAAGTCCCAATTCTAGAGTTGGTAGCATCAAAATGCAATTTTGATGTACATTGTGCTCTTAGAACCGCATTTCGGAGTTTGTGCCTTGAAAGCCCTGATTTTGGAACATCAAAATCAATGTTTTGAGGCACAACAAGGTTTCAAGAAGCAAGTACGTATTTTGGAGCTTGTAGCATCAAATTTCTATTTTGATGCACATCATTCTCTTAGAGGCTCATTTCGGAGCTTGTGCCTCGAAAGACCCACTTTTGGAGAATCAAAATCAATGTTTGGAGGCACAACAATGTTTCAAGATGCATGTCCCGATTATAGAGTCAATAGCATCAAAATTTGATTTTGGCGCACATCGTGCTCTTAGAACCTCATTTTGAAGCTTGTGCCTCGGAAGCCCTAGTTTTGGAGCATCAAAATTAGTGTTTTGAGGCACAACAACGTTTCGAGATCCAAGCCCCGATTCTAGAGCCACTAGCATCAAAATTCAATTTTGATGAACATTGTGCTCTTACAACCCTGTTTTAGAAATTGTGCCTCAAAAGCCCTAGTTTTGGAGCATCAAAATCGATGTTTGGATGCACCACAAGGTTTCAATATGGAAGTCCTGATTCTGGAGCCGGTAGTGTCATAACTTGATTTTGATGCACATCGTGCTCTTAGAACCTTGTTTTGGAGCTTATGCCTCAAAATCTTCGGTTTCGAAGCATCAAAATTGGTGTTTGGAGGCACAACAAACTTTCAAGACGCAACTCCCTATTACAGAGCCTGTAGTGTTAAAATGTGATTTTGATACACATGGTGTTCTAAGAACCTCGTTTTGGAGTGTGTGGCTCGAAAGCTGCGGTTTCAAAACAGCAAAATCAATGTTTAAAGGCACAAGAAGGTTTCAAGACACAAAGTGCGGATTCCCAAGCTGATAGCATCAAAACACGATTTTGACAAACATGGTGTTCTTAGAACCTCATTACGGAGGTCGTGCCTCAAAAGCCTCGTTTTTGAAGCATAAAAATTAGTGTTTGGAGGAACAAAAAGGTTTCAAGATACAAGTCCCAATTCCAGAGTCGATAGCGTCAAAACCCAATTTTGATGTACATCGTGCTCTTAGAACCTCATTTCAAAGCTTGTGCCTTGAAAGCCCTAATTTTGGAACATCAAACTCAATGTTTTGGGGCAAAACAAGGTTTCAAGAAGCAAGTCCCTATTCCAAAGCCAATAGCGTCAAAATTCCATTTTGACTCACATGCTCTTCGAAGCTCATTTCAGAGCTTATGCCTTGAAAGACCCAGTTTTGGAGCATCAAAATCAATGTTTGGAGGAACAACAAGGTTTCAACATGAAAGCCCCCGATTCTAGATCTAGTAGCATCAAAATTCAATTTTGATGCACATTGTGCTCTTAGAACCCTGTTCTAGAAATTGTGCCTCAAAAGCCCCAATTTTGGAGCATCAAAATCGATGTTTGCAGGCACAACAAGGTTTCGAGATGCAAGTCCTGATTCTGGAGCCGGTAGCGTCAAAATTTGATTTTGACGCACATTGTGCTCTTAGAACCTTGTTTTGGAGCTTATGCCAAAAAATCTTTGGTTTCTAAGCATTAAAATTGGTGTTTGGAGGCACAACAAGCTTTCAAGATGCAAGTCCCTATTTCAGAGCCTTGTACTGTCAAAACGTGATTTTGATGCACATCGTGCTCTTAGAACCTTGTTTCGGAGTGTGTGACTCGAAAGCTCCAGTTTCAAAACATCAAAATCAATGTTTAAAGACACAACAAGGTTTCAAGACACAAGTGTGGATTCCCAAGCTGATAGCATCAAAACACGATTTGACAAAACATGGTGTTCTTAGAACCTCATTACGGAGGTCATGCCTCAAAAGCCTCATTTTTGGAGCATAAAAATTAGTGTTTGGAGGAACAAAAAGGTTTCAAGATACAAGTCCCAATTCCAGAGTCGGTAGCATGAAAACCCAATTTTGATGTACATCGTGCTTTTAGAACCTCATTTCGAAGCTTGTGCCTTGAAAGCCCTAATTTTGAAACATCAAAATCAATTTTTTGAGGCATAACAACGTTTCAAGAACTAAGTCCATATTATGGAGCCTATAGCATCAAAATTCCATTTTGACGCACATCATTCTCTTAGAAGCTCATTTCGGAGATTGTGCCTCGAAAGACCCACTTTTGGAGCATCAAAAATCAGTTTTGGGAGGCACAACAAGGTTTCAAGATGCAAGTCCCGATTCTAGAGTCAATAGCGTCAAAATCTCATTTTGGCACACATTGTGCTCTTAGAACCTCATTTCGAAGCTTGTGCCTCGAAAGCTCCGGTTTCAGAGCATCAAAATGAATTTTTTGACGCACAACAATGTTTTAAGATTCAAGCCCCGATTCTATAGCCAATAGCATCAAAATTCAATTTTGATGCACATTGTGCTCTTAGAACCCTATTTTAGAAATTGTGACTCAAAATTGCACATTGTGCTCTTAGAACCCTATTTTAGAAATTGTACCTCAAAAGCCACAGTCTTGGAGCATCAAAATCGATGTTTTGATGGACAACAAGGTTTCAACACACGAGTCCTGATTCTCAAGCTGATAGTGTAAAAACATGATTTTGACAAACATGGTCTTCTTAAAACCTCATTTCGGAGGTTGTACCTCAAAAGCCAATATTTTTTGAGAATAAAAATTAGTGTTTGGAGACACAACAGGGTTTTAAGACACAAGTCAGAAATCCAGAGTCGATAACGTTAAAACACAACTTTGATGTACATCGTTCTCTTAGAGCCTCATTTCGGAGCTTGTGCCTTGAAAGCACTGATTTTGGAACATCAAAAATCAATGTTTTGAGGCACAACAAGGTTTCAAGAAGCAAGTCCCTATTCTGGAGCCTGTAGCGTCAAATTTACATTTTGATGCACATCATTCTCTTAGAAGCTCATTTCGGAGCTTGTGCCTCGAAAGACCCAATTTTGGAGCATTAAAATCAATTTTTGGAGGCACAACAAGGTTTGAAGATGCAAGTCTCCATTCTAGAGTAAAAAGCGTCAAAATTTGATTTTGGTGCACATAGTGTTCTTAGAACCTCATTTCGAAGCTTGTGCCTCAAAAGCCCCAGTTTCGGAGCATCAAAATCAATGTTTTGAGGCACAAGGTTTCAAGATAGTTTTAGAAATTTTGCCTCAAAAGCCCCCAGTTTTGGAGAATCAAAATCAATGTTTGGAGGCCCAACAAGGTTTGAAAATTCAAGTCCCGATTCTAGAGTCAATAGCATCAAAATTTGATTTTGGCACACATCATTCTCTTAGAACCTCATTTTGAAGCTTGTGCCTCGAAAGCCCCGGTTTTGGAGCATCAAAATCAATGTTTTGAGGCACAATAAGGTTTCAAGATGCAAACCCCAACTCTAGAGCTAGTAGCATCAAATTTTAATTTTGATGCACATTGTGCTCTTAGAACCCTATTTTAGAAATTGTGCCTCAAAAGACCCAGTTTTGGAGCGTCAAAATCGATGTTTGCAGGCACAACAAGGTTTCAAGATGCAAGTCCAAATTCTCAAGCACATCGTGCTCTTAGAACCTTGTTTCAAAGCTTATGCCTCAAAATATTCAGTTTCCAAACATCGAAATTCATGTTTGGAGGCACAACAAGCTTTCAAGATGCAAGTCCCTATTCCGGAGCCTGTAGTGTCAAATTTTGATGCACATCGTACTCTTAGAACCTCATTTTCAAGCGTGTGGCTTGAAAGCTCCAGCTTCAAAACATGAAAATCAATGTTTAAAGGCACAACAAGGTTTCAAGACACAAGTCTCGATTCTCAAGCTCATAGCGTCAAAACACGAATTTGACAAACATGGTGTTCTTAGAACCTCATTTCAGATGTTGTGCCTCAAAAGCCTCATTTATAGAGCATAAAAATTAGTGTTTGGAAGCACAACAAGGTTTCAAGACACAAGTCCCAATTCCAGAGTCGGGTAGCGTCAAAATGAACTTTTGATGTACATCGTGCTCTTAGAACCTCATTCCAGAGCTTGTGCATTGAAAGCCCTGATTTGGGAACATCAAAATCAATGTTTTGAGGCACAACAAGGTTTCAAGAATAAAGTCCCAATTCCATAGTCTGTAGAGTCAAAACGCAATTTTGATGTACATCGTGCTCTTAGAACCTCAGTTCGGAGCTTGTGCGTTGAAAGCCCTGATTTTGGAACATCAAAATCAATGTTTTGAGGCACAACAAGGTTTCAAGAAGCAAGTCCCTATTCCAGAGGCTGTAGCGTCAAAATTCTATTTTGACGCACATCATTCTCTTAGAAGCTCATTTTGGAGCTTGTGCCTCAAAAGACCCAGTTTTTTAGCATCAAAATCAATGTTTGGAGTCACAACAAGGTCTCAAGATGCAAGTCTCAATTCTCAAGCTGATAGCGTCAAAACACTATTTTGAGAAATATGGTGTTCTTAGAACCCCATTTCGGAGGTTGTGCCTCAAAAGCCTCGTGTTTGGAGGATAAAAATTAGTGTTTGGAGGCACAACAAGGTTTCTAGACACAAGTCCCAATTCTAGAGTCGGTAGTATCAAAAGGCAATTTTGATGTACATCGTGCTCTTAGAACATCATTTCGGAGCTTTTGCCTTGAAAGCCCTGGTTTTGGAACATCATAATCAATGTTTTGAGGCACAACAAGGTTTCAAGAAACAAGTCCCTATTTTGGAGCCTGTAGCGTCAAAATTCCATTTTGACGCACATCATTCTCTTAGAAGCTCACTTCGGAGCTTGTACCTCGAAAGACCCATTTTTGGAGCATCAAAATCAATGTTTGGAGGCACAACAAGGTTTTCAAGATGCAAGTCTCGATTCTAGAGTCAATAGCATCAAATTTTGATTTTGGCGCACATCGTGCTCTTAGAACCTCATTTTGAAGCTTGTGCCCCGAAAGCCCCGGTTTCAAGATGCAAGCCTCGATTCTAGAGCCACTAGCATCAAAATTTAATTTTGATGAACATTGTGCTCTTACAACCCTGTTTTAGAAATTGTGCCTCAAAAGCCCTAGTTTTGGAGCATCAAAATCGATGTTTGGATGCACAACAAGGTTTAAAGATGCAAGTCCTGATTTTGGAGCCGGTAGCGTCATAATTTGATTTTGATGCACATCATGCTCTTAGAACCTTGTTTTGGAGTTATGCCTCAAAATCTCTGGAATGAGGTTCTAAGAACACTGTGTTTGTGAAAATCATGTTTTGACGCTATCAGCTTGAGAATCGGGACTTGTGTGTTTAAAGCTTGTTGTGCTTTTAAACATTGATTTTGATATTCTAAAACTACAGCTTTTGAGCCACACGCACCACAACGACGTTCTAAGAGCCCGATGTGCATCAAAATCACGTTTTGACACTACAGGCTCCGGAATAGGGACTTGCATCTTGAAAGCTTGTTGTGCCTCCAAACACGAATATGTGTCAAAATCAAATTTTGACGTTACCCGGCTCAAGAATCGGGGCTTGCATCTTGAAACCTTATTGTGCCTCAATAAACTAATTTTGATGCTCTGAAACCAGGGATTTCAAAGCAGAAGCTTTGAAATGAGGTTCTAAGAGCATGATGTGCGCCAAAATCAGATTTTGATGCTATTGACTCTAGAATCGGCACTTGCATCTTGAAACCTTCTTGTGCCTCCAAACATTGATTTTTGATGCTCCAAACAGGGTCTTTCGAGGCACGAGCTCCGAAATGAGCTTCTAAGAGAATGATGTGCGTCAAAATTGAATTTTGATGCTACAGGCTCCGGAATAGGGATTTGCTTCTTGAAACCTTGGTGTGCCTCAAAACATTGATTTTGATGTTGCAAAATCAAGGCTTTCAAGGCACAAGCTCCAAAATGAGGTTCTAAGAGCACGATGTACATCAAAATTGCGTTGTGAAACTACCGACTCTGGAATTGAGACTTGTGTCTTGAAACCTTGTTGTGCCTCCAAACATTAATTTTTATCCTCCAAAAATGAGCTTTTTGAGGCACAACTGTTTGTGTGGCTCGAAATCTGCAGTTTCAAAACATCAAAATCAATGTTTAAAGGCACAATAAGGTTTCAAGACACAAGTCCCGATTCTCAAGCTGATAGCGTCAAAACACAATTTTGACAAACATGGTGTTCTTAGAACTCCATTTCGGAGGTTGTGCCTCAAAAGCCTCGAAAATTAGTGTTTGGAGGAACAACAAGGTTTCAAGACACAAGTCCCAATTCCAGAGTCAGTAGCATCAAAATGGACTTTTGATGTACATCGTGCTCTTAGAACCTCATTTCAGAGCCTTTACCTTGAAAGCCGTGATTTTGGAACATCAAAATCAATGTTTTGAGGCACAACGAGGTTTCAAGAAGCAAGTCCCTATTCCTGAGCCTCTAGCGTCCAAATTCTATTTTGACGCACATCATTCTCTTAGAAACTCATTTCAGAGCTTGTGCCTCAAAAGACCTAGTTTTTTAGCATCAAAATCAATGTTTGGAGGCACAACAAGGTTTCAAGATGCAAATCTTGATTCTAAAGTCAATAGCGTCAAAATCTGATTTTTGTGCACATCGTGCTCTTAGAGCCTCATTTCGAAGCTTGTGCCCTCGAAAGCCCCAGTTTCGGAGCATCAAAGATAGTGTTTTGAGGCACAACAAGGTTTCAAGATTCAAGCCTGGATTCAAGAGCCAGTAGCATCAAAATTCAATTTTGATGCACATTGTGCTCTTAGAACCTTATTTTGAAAATTGTGCCTCAAAAGCCCCAGTTTTGGAGCATCAAAATCGATGTTTGGAGGCACAAAAAGGTTTCAAGATGCAAGTCCTGAATCTCGAGCCGGTAGCATCAGAATTTGATTCTGAGATACATCATGCTCTTATATCCTTGTTTTGGAGCTTATGCATCAAAATCTTTAGTTTTGAATCATCAAATTGGTGTTCGCAGGCACAACAAGCTTTCAAGGCGCAAGTCCCTATTCCGGAGCTTGTACTGTGAAAACGTG
The DNA here is from genome assembly GCF_030272615.1 of Cryptomeria japonica. Taxonomy (NCBI): domain Eukaryota; kingdom Viridiplantae; phylum Streptophyta; class Pinopsida; order Cupressales; family Cupressaceae; genus Cryptomeria; species Cryptomeria japonica. The sequence goes on along the minus strand of NC_081407.1, from coordinate 497,578,061 downwards.
ATTTTGATGCACATTGTGCTCTTAGAACCCTCGTTACGGAGCGTGTGGCTTGAAATCTGCAGTTTCAAAACATCAAAATCAATGTTTGGAGGCACAACAAGCTTTCAAGACGCAAGTCCCTATTTCAGAGCCCGTAGCCGTTAAAATTCAGAGGCTCTAAGAGCACGGTGTACATCAAAATTGCGTTTTGATGCTACCGACTCTGGAATTGGGACTTGTGTCTTGAAACGTTGTTGTGCCTCCAAACGTTAATTTTTTATGCTCCAAAAATGAGGTTCTAAGAGCATGATGTGCATCAAAGTCAAGTTTTGACACTACAAGCTCCGGAATAGGGACTTGCGTCTTTAAAGCTTGTTATGCCTCCAAAACTCCAATTTTGATGCTTCGAAACCGAAGATTTTGAGGCATAAGTTCCAAAAAAAGGCTGTAAGAGCACGAAGTGCGTCACAATCAAATTTTGACGCTATTGGCTCCAAATATCAATTTTGATGCTCCAAAACTGTTGATTTTGAGGCACAATTTCTAAAATAGGGTTCTAAGAGCACAATGTGCATCAAAATTGAATTTTGATGGTACTGGCTCTAGAATCAGGGCTTGCAACTTGAAACCTTGTTGTGCCTCAAAACACTAATTTTGATGCTCTGAAATTGGGGCTTTCGAGGCACGAGCTTTGAAATGAGGTTCTAAGAGCATGATGTGCACCAAAATCAGATTTTGACGCTATTGACTCTAGAATCGGCACTTGCATCTTGAAACCTTGTTGTGCCTACTAACAGACACAACTCCTAATTTCGGAGTCGGTAGCGTCAAAACATAATTTTGATGTACATCATTCCAGAGCCTGTAGCGTCAAAATTCTATTTTGACGCACATCATTCTCTTAGAAGCTCATTTCGGAGCTTGTGACTCGAAAGACCCAGTTTTGGAGCATCAAAATCAATGTTTGGAACCACAAGAAGGTTTCAAGATGCAAGTCCCGATTCTAGAGTCAATAGCGTCAAAATCTGATTTTGGCGCACCATTGTGCTCTTAGAACCTCATTTCGAAGCATTCAAGACGCAAGCCTTGATTCTACAACTAGTAGCATCAAAATTCAATTTTGATGAACATTGCGCTCTTAGAACCCTGTTTTAGAAATTGTGCCACAAAAGCCCCAGTTTTGGAGCATCAAAATCGATGTTTGGAGGCACAACAAGGTTTCAAGATGGAAGTCCTAATTCTCGAACGGTAGCGTCAAAATTTGATTTTGATGCACATCGTGCTCTTAAAACCTTGGTTTGGAGCTTATGCCTCAAAATCTTTTGTTTTGAAGCATCAAAATTGGTGTTTGGAGGCACAACAAGCTTTCAAGATGCAAGTCCCTATTCCAGAGCCTGTAGTGTCAAAACGTGATTTTGATGCACATCGTGCTCTTAGAACCTTGTTTCGGAGCGTGTGGCTCGAAAGCTCTAGTTTCAAAACATCAAAATCAATGTTTAAAATCACAACAAGGTTTCAAGACACAAATCCCGATTCTCAAGCTGATAGCGTCAAAACACGATTTTGACAAACATGGTGTTCATAGAACCCCATTTCGGAGGTTGTGCCACAAAAGCCTGATTTTTTGAGCATAAAAATTAATGTTTGGGGGCACAACAAGCTTTCAAGACATAAGTCCCAATTCTAGAGTCAGCAGCGTCAAAACGCAATTTTGATGTACATCATGCTCATAGAACCTCATTTTGGAGCTTGTGCCTTGAAAATGCTGGTTTTGGAACATCAAAATCAATGTTTTGAGGCGCAACAAGGTTTCAAGAAGCAAGTCCCTATTTCGGAGCTTGTAGCGTCAAAATTCCATTTTGATGCACATCATTCTCTTAGAAGCTCATTTCAAAGCTTGTGCCTCGAAAGACCCAGTTTTGGAGACACAACAAGGTTTCAAGATGCAAGTCCCGATTCTAGAGTCAATTAAGTCAAAATATGATTTTGGTGCACATCATGCTCGTAGAACCTTATTCCGAAGCTTGTGCCTCAAAAGCCCGAGTTTCAGAGCATCAAAATCCGTGTTTTGAGGCACAACAAGGTTTCAAGATGCAAGCCTCGATTCTAGAACCAGTACCACCAAAATTCAATTTTGATGCACATTGTGCTCTTAGAACCCTGATTTAGAAATTGTGCCTCAAAAGCCCCAGTTTTAGATCATCAAAATCGATCATTGGAGGCACAACAAAGTTTCAAGATGCAAGTCCTAATTCTGGAGCCGGTAGCGTCAAAATTTGATTTTGACGCACATCGTGCTCTTAGAACCTTGTTTTGGACCTTATGCCTCAAAATTCTCGGTTTCAGAGCATCGAAATTGGTGTTTGGAGGCAAAACAAGCTTTCAAGACGCAAGTCCATATTTCAAAGTCTGTAGTGTCAAAACATGATTTTGATGCACATCGTGCTCTTAGAACCTCGTTTCGGAGCATATGGCTCGAAAACTTTAGTTTCAAAACATAAAAATCAATGTTTAAAGGCACAATAAGGTTTCAAGATGTACATCGTGCTCTTAGAACCTTATTTCGAAGCTTGTGCCTTGAAAGCCCTGATTTGGGAACATCAAAATCATTTTTTTGAGGCACAACAAGGTTTCAAGAAGCAAGTCTCTATTCCGAAGCCTATAGCATCAAAATTGCATTTTCACGCACATCATTCTCTTAGAAGCTCATTTCGGAGCTTGTGCCTCGAAAGACCCAGTTTTGGAGCATCAAAATCAATGTTTTGAGGCACAAAAAGCTTTCAAGATGCAACTGCCGATTCTAGAGTCAATAGTGTCAAAATCTGATTTTGGCACACATCATGCTCTTAGAAACTCATTTCGAATCATGTGCCTCGAAAGCCGTAGTTTCAGAGCAACAAAATCAATTTTTTGAGGCACAACAAGGTTTCAAGATGCAAGCCTCGACTTTAGAGCCAGTAGCATCAAAATTGAATTTTGATGCACATTATCCTCTTACAACCCTATTTTAGAAATTGTGCCTCAAAAGCCCCAGTTTTAGAGCATCAAAATCGATGTTTGGAGGCACAACAAGGTTTCAAGATGGAAGTCCTGATTCTCGAACCGATAGCATCAAAAGTTGATTTTGACACATATCGTTCTCTTAGAACCTTGTTTTGGAGCTTATGGGTCAAAATCTTCGGTTTTGAAGCATCAAAATTGGTGATTGGAGGCACAACAAGCTTTCAAGAAGCAAGTCCCTATTCCGGAGCCTGTACTGTCAAAACGTGATTTTCATGCACATCGTGCTCTTAGAACCTTTCGGAGCATGTGGCTCGAAAGCACTAGTTTCAGAATATCAAAATCAATGTTTAAAGGCACAACAAGTTTCTAAGACACAAGTCTCGATTCTCAAGCTGATAGCATCAAAACATGATTTTGACAAACATGGTGTTCTTAGAACCTCATTTTGGAGGTTGTGCCTCAAAAGCCTCATTTTTTTAGCATAAAAATTAGTGTTTGGAGGCAAAATAAGGTTTCAAGACACAAGTCCCAATTCCAGAGTTGGTAGCGTCAAAACACAACTTTGATGTACATCGAGCTCTTAGAACCTCATTTCAGAGCTTGTGCTTCCAAAGACCCAGCTTTGGAGCATCAAAATCAATGTTTACAGGCACAACAAGTTTGAAGATGGAAGTCCTGATTCTAGAGTCAATAGCGTCAAAATTTGATTTTGGCGCACATCATGCTCTTACAACCTCATTTTGAAGCTTGTGCCTCGAAAGCCCCAATTTGGGAGCATCAAAAACAATGTTTTAAGGAACAACAAGGTTTCAAGATGCAAGCCCCGAAAGGAACAACAAGGTTTCAAGATGCAAGCCCCGATTTTGGAACCAGTAGCCTCAAAATTCAATTTGGATTGCATATTGTGCTTTTAGAACCCTGTTTTAGAAATTGTGCCTCAAAAGCCCCAGCTTTGGAGCATCAAAATCGATATGTCGAGGCACAAAATTGTGCTCTTAGAACCTTGTTTTGGAGCTTATGTCTAAAAATATTTGGTTTCAAAGCATCAAAATTGGTGACTAGAGGCACAACAAGCTTTCAAGACGCAAGTCCCTATTCCGGAGCCTATAGTGTCAAAACATGATTTTGATGCACATGGTGTTCTTAGAACCCCATTTCAGAGGTTGTGCATCAAAAGCCTCCTTTTTAGAGCATAAAAATTACTGTTTGGAGGCACAACAAGGTTTCCAAACACAATTCCCAATTCCAAAGTCGGTAGCATCAAAACGCAATTTTGATGTACATCGTGCTCTTAGAACCTCATTTTGAAGGTTGTGCCTTGAAAGCCCTGATTTTGGAACATCAAAATCAATGTTTTGAGGCACAACAAGGTTTCAAGAAGCAAGTCCCTATTCCGGAGCCTGTACCGTCAAAATTCCATTTTGACACACATCATTCTCTTAGAAGCTCATTTCGGAACTTGTGCCTTGAAAGACCCAGTTTTTGAGCATCAAAATCAATGAGTGGAGGCACAACAAGGTTTCAAGAAGCAAGTCCCTATTCTGGAGCCTATACCCTCAAAATTCCATTTTGACACACATCATTCTCTTAGAAGCTCATTTTGGAGCTTGTGCCTCGAAAGACCCAATTTTGCAGCATCAAAATCAATGTTTGGAAGCACAACAAGATTTGAAGATGCAAGTCCCTATTCTAGAGTCAATAGCATCAAAATTTGATTTTCGCGCACATCGTGCTCTTAGAACCTCATTTTGAAGCTTGTGCCTCGAAAGCCCCAGTTTCAGAGCATCAAAATCAGTGTTTTGAGGCACAACAACGTTTCAAGATGCAAGGCCTGATTCTAGGCCAGGCACAACAAGGTTTCAAGACACAAGTCCCGATTCTCAAGTTGATAGCGTCAAAACACAATTTTGACAAACATGGTGTTCTTAGAACCTCATTTCAGAGGTTGTGCCTCAAAAGCCTTATTTTTGGAGCATAAAAATTAGTGTTTGGAGGCACAACAAGGTTTCAAGACACAAGTTCCAATTCCAGAGTCGGTAGCGTCAAAATGCAATTTTGATGTACATCGTTCTCTTAGAACCTCATTTCGGAGCTTGTGCGTTGAAAACCCTAATTTGGGAACATCAAAATCAATGTTTTGAGGCACAACAAGTTTTCAAGAAGCAAGTCCCTATTCCTGAGCCAATAGCGTCAAAATTCCATTTTGACGCACATTATTCTCTTAGAAGCTAATTTCGGAGCTTGTGCCTTGAAAGACCCAGTTTTGCAGCATCAAAATCAATGTCTGGAGCTACAACAACGTTTCAAGATGCAAGTCCCGTTTGTAGAGTCAATAGCGTCAAATTATCATTTTGGCGCACATCGTGCTCTTAGAACCTCATTTTGAAGCTTGAAACTCGAAAGCCCCGGTTTCAGAGCATCAAAATCAGTGTTTTGAGGCACAATAAGGTTTCAAGATGCAAGCCCCGATTCTAGATCCAGTAGCATCAAAATTCAATTTTGATGCACATTGTGCTCTTAGAACCCTTTTCTAGAAATTGTGCCTCCAAAGCCCCAATTTTGGAGCATTAAAATTGATGTTTGCAGGCACAACAAGGTTTCAAGATGCAAGTCCTGATTCTGGAGCCGAGTAGCGTCAAAATTTGATTTTGACGCACATCGTGCTCTTAGAACCTTGTTTTGGAGCTTATGCCTCAAAATTTTCGTTTCTAAGCATCAAAATTGGTGTTTGGAGGCACAACAAGCTTTCAAGACACAAGTCCCTATTTCGGAGCCTGTAGTGTCAAAATGTGATTTTGATGCACATCGTGCTCTTAGAACCTCATTCCAGAGTGTGTGGCTCAAAAGCTCTAGTTTCAAAACATCAAAATCAATGTTGAAGGGCACAACAAGGTTTCAAGGCACAAGTGCGGATTCGCAAGCTAATAGCATCAAAACACTATTTTGACAAACATGGTGTTCTTAGAACCTCGTTACGGAGGTCGTGCCTCAAAAGCCTCATTTTTGGAGCATAAAAATTAGTGTTTGGAGGAATAAAAAGGTTTCAAGATACAAGTCCCAATTCCAGAGTCGGTAGCGTCAAAACCCAATTTTGATGTACATCGTGCTCTTAGAACCTCATTTCAGAGCTTGTGCCTTGAAAGCCCTAATTTTGGAACATCAAAATCAATTTTTTGAGGCACAACAAGGTTTCAAGAAGCAAGTCCCTATTTTGGAGCCTGTATCGTCAAAATTCCATTTTGACGCACATGATTTTCTTAGAAGCTGATTTCGGAGCTTGTGCCTCAAAAGACCCAGTTTTGGAGGATCAAAATGAATGTTTGGAGGCACAACAAGGTTTCAAGATACAAGTCCTGATTCTAGAGCCAATAGCATCAAAATATGATTTTGGCGCACATCGTGCTCTTAGAACCTCATTTTGAAGCTTGTGCCTTGAAAACCCCAGTTTCAAAGCATCAAAATCAGTGTTTTGAGGCACAACAAGGTTTCAGGATGCAAGCCCCGTTTCTAGAGCCAGTAGCATCAAAATTCAATTTTGTTGCACATTGTGCTCTTAGAGCCCTGTTCTAGAAATTGTGCCTCAAAAGCCCCAATTTTGGAGCATCAAAATCGATGTTTGCAGGCACAACAATGTTTCAAGATGCAAGTCCTGATTTTGGAGCCGGTAGCTTCAAATTTTGATTTTGACGCACATCGTGCTCTTAGAACCTTGTTTTGGAGCTTATGCCTCAAAATATTTGGTTTCTAAGCATCAAAATTGGTGTTTGGAGGCACAACAAGCTTTCAAGACGCAAGTCCCTATTTCGGAGCCTGTAGTGTCAAAATGTGATTTTGATGCACATCTTGCTCTTAGAACCTCGTTTCGAAGTGTGTGGCTTGAAAGCTCCAGTTTCAAAACATCAAAATCAATGTTTAAAGACACAACAAGGTTTCAAGACACAAGTGCTGATTTCCAAGCTGATAGCATCAAAACACGGTTTTGACAAACATGGTGTTCTTAGAACCACATTACGGAGGTCGTGCCTCAAAAGCCTCATTTTTGGAGCATAAAAATTAGTGTTTGGAGGAACAAAAAGGTTTCAAGATACAAGTCCCAATTCCAGAGTCGGTAGTGTCACAACCCAATTTTGATGTACATCCTGCTCTTAGAACCTCATTTCGAAGCTTGTGCCTTGAAAGCCCTAATTTTCGAACATCAAAATCAATTTTTTGAGGCACAACAACGTTTCAAGAACTAAGTCCATATTATTGAGCCTCTAGCATCAAAATTTCATTTTGACACACATCATTCTCTTAGAAGCTCATTTCGGAGATTGTGCCTTGAAAGACCCAGTTTTGGAGCATCAAAATCAGTGTTTGGAGGCACAACAAGGTTTGAAGATGCAAGTCCCGATTCTAGAGTCAATAGCGTCAAAATCTGATTTTAGCACACATCGTGCTCTTAGAACCTCATTTTGAATCTTGTGCCTCGAAAGCCGCGGTTTTGGAGCATCAAAACCAGTTTTTTGAAGCACAACAATGTTTTAAGATTCAAGCCCCGATTCTAGAGCCAATAGCATCAAAATTCAATTTTGATGCACGTTGTGCTCTTAGAACCCTGTTTTAGAAATTGTGCCTCAAAATTGCACATTGTGCTCTTAGAACCCTATTTTAGAAATTGTACCTCAAAAGCCCCAGTTTTGGAGCATCAAAATCGATGTTTCGAGGCACAACAAGGTTTCAACACACAAGTCCCGACTCTCAAGTTGATAGCATCAAAACATGATTTTGACAAACATGGTCTTCTTAAAACCTCATTCCGAAGGTTGTACCTCAAAACCCTCATTTTTTGAGAATAAAAATTAGTGTTTGGAGACACAACAAGGTTTTAAGACACAAGTCCCAATTCCAAAGTCGGTAGCGTTAAAACACAACTTTGATGTATATCGTTCTCGTAGAACCTCATTTCGGAGCTTGTGCCTTGAAAGCCCTGATTTTGGAACATCAAAATCAATGTTTTGAGGCACAACAAGGTTTCAAGAAGCAAGTCCCTATTCTGGAGCTTGTAGCATCTAAATTCCATTTTGACGCACATCGTTCTCTTAGAAGCTCATTTCGGAGCTTGTGCCTCGAAAGACTCAATTTTGGAGCATCAAAATCAATTTTTGGAGGCACAACAAGGTTTGAAGATGCAAGTCCCAATTCTAGAGTCAAAAGCGTCAAAATTTGATTTTCGCGCACATAGTGTTCTTAGAACCTCATTTCGAAGCTGTTGCCTCAAAAGCCCTAGTTTCGGAGAATCAAAATCAGTGTTTTGAGGCACAACAAGGTTTCAAGATGGTTTTAGAAATTGTGCCTCAAAAGCCCCAGTTTTGGAGCATCAAAATCAATGTTTGGAGGCACAACAAGGTTTGAAGATGCAAGTGCCGATTCTAGAGTCAATAGCGTCAAAATTTGATTTTGGCGCACATCGTTCTCTTAGAACCTCATTTTGAAGCTTGTGCATTGAAAGCCCCAGTTTTGGAGCATCAAAATCAGTGTTTTGAGGCACAATAAGGTTTCAAGATGCAAACCCCAACTCTAGAGCCAGTAGCATCAAATTTTAATTTTGATGCACATTGTGCTCTTAGAACCCTATTTTAGAAATTGTGCCTCAAAAGACCCGGTTTTGGAGCATCAAAATCGATGTTTGGAGGCACAACAAGGTTTCAAGATGCAAGTCCAAATTCTCAAGCCGGTAGAGTCAAAATTTTATTTTGATGCACATCGTGCTCTTAGAACCTTGTTTCGGAGCTTATGCCTCAAAATATTCGGTTTCAAAGCATCGAAATTCGTGTTTGGAGACACAACAAGCTTTCAAGATGCAAGTTCCTATTCTGGAGCCTGTAGTGTCAAAACATGATTTTGATGCACATCGTGCTCTTAGAACCTTGTTTTGGAGTGTGTGGCCCGAAAGCTCCAATTTCAAAACATCAAAATCAATGTTTAAAGGCACAACAAGGTTTCAAGACACGAGTCCTGATTCTCAAGCTGATAGCGTCAAAACACGATTTTGACAAACATGGTGTTCTTAGAACCTCATTTCAGAGGTTGTGCCTCAAAAGCCTCATTTTTTGAGAATAAAAATTAGTGTTTGTAAGCAAAACAAGGTTTCAAGACACAAGTCCCAATTCGAGAGTCGGTAGCATGAAAAAGCAATTTTGATGTACATTGTGCTTTTCGAACCTCATTTCAGAGCTTGTGGATTAAAAGCCCTGATTTGGGAACATCAAAATGAATGTTTTGAGACACAACAAGGTTTCAAGAATAAAGTCCCTATTCTGGAGCCTGTATTTTGATGCACATTGTGGTCTTAGAACCCTGTTTTAGAAATTGTGCCTCAAAAGCCCCAGTTTTGGAGCATCAAAATCGATGTTTGGAGGCACAACAAGGTTTCAAGATGCAAGTCCTGATTCTCGAGCCGGTAGAGTCAAAATTTAATTTTGACGTGCATCGTGCTCTTAGAACTTTGTTTTGGAGCTTATGCGTCAAATTTTTTTTTTAGAAGCATCGAAATTCGTGTTGCAAGGCACAACAAGATTTCAAGATGCAATTCCCTATTCGGGAGCCTGTAGTGTCAAAACGTGATTTTGATGCACATCGTGCTCTTAGAACCTCATTTTGGAGTGTGGCTCGAAAGCTCCAGTTTCAAAATATCAAAATCAATGTTTAAAGGCACAACAAGGTTTCAAGACACAAGTCCCGATTCTCAAGCTCATAGTGTCAAAACACGGTGTTTTTGGAGCATAAAAATTAGTGTTTAGAGGCACAACAAGGTTTCAACACAAAAGTCCCAATTCCAAAGTCGGTAGTGTCAAAACAAAATTTTGATGTACATCGTGCTCTTAGAACCTCATTTCAGAGCTTGTGCCTTGAAAGCCCTGATTTTGGAACATCAAAATCAATGTTTTGAGGCACAACAAGGTTTCAAGAAGCAAGTCCCTATTCGAGAGCCTGTAGCGACAAAATTCTATCTGAGAACTTCATTTTGAAGCTTGTGCCTCGCGTTTTTGGAGCATCAAAATCTGTGTTTTGAGGCACAACAAGGTTTCAAGATGCAAGCCCCGATTTCGGAGCTTGTGGCTTGAAAGCCCTGATTTTGGAACATCAAAATCAATGTTTTGAGGCACAACAAGGTTTGAAGATGCAAGTCCCGATTCTAGAGTCAATAGCATCAAAAACTGATTTTGGTGCACATCGTGCTCTTAGAACCTCATTTCGAAGCTTGTGCCTCGCCTTGGTTTTGGAGCATCAAAATAAGTGTTTAGAGACACAAAAAGGTTTCAAGATGCAAGCCCCAATTCTAGAGCCACTAGCATTAAAATTCAATTTTGATGCACATTGTTCTCTTAGAACCCTGTTATTGAAATTATGCCTCAAAAGCCCCATTTTGGAGCTTCAAAATTGATGTTTGGACGCACAACAAGGTTTCAAGATGCAAGTCTTGATTCTGGAGCCAGTAGAGTCAGAATTTGATTCTGACGCATATCATGCTCTTAGAACCTTGTTTTGGAGCATAAAATTTAGTGTTTGGAGGCACAACAAGATTTCAAGAGACAAGTCCCAATTGCAGAGTTAGTAGTGTCAAAATGCAATTTTGATGTACATCGTGCTCTTAGAACCTCATTTCGGAGCTTGTGCCTTGAAAGCCCTAATTTTGGAACTTCAAAATCAATGTTTCGAGCCACAACAAGGTTTCAAGAAGCAAGTCCGTATTCCGGAACCTGTAGCATCAAAATTCCATTTTGAGGCACATCATTCTCTTAGAAGCTCATTTCGGAGCTTGTGCCTCAAAAGACCCAATTTTTGAGCATCAAAATCAATGTTTGGAGGACAACAAGGTTTCAAGATGCAAGTTCCGATTCGAGAGTCAATAGCATCAAAAACTGATTTTGGCGCACGTCGTGCTCTTAGAACCTCATTTCGAAGGTTGTACCTCGAAAGCCCCTGTTTCGAAGCACCAAAATCAGTGTTTCGAAGCACAACAAGGTTTCAAGATGCAAGCCCCGATTCTAAAGCGAGCAGCATCAAATTTCAATTCTGATGCACATTATGCTCTTAAAACCCTGTTTTAGAAATTGTGTCTCAAAAGCCCCTGTTTAGGAGCCTCAAAATTGATGTTTTAAGGCACAACAAGGTTTCAAAATGCAAGTCTTGATTCTGGATCCAATAGCGTTAGAATTTGATTTTGACGCACATCGTGCTCTTAGAACCTTGTTTTGGAGCTTATCTCTCAAAACATGATTTTGATGCACATCGTGCTCTTAGAACCTAGTTTCGGAGCGTGTGGCTCGAAAGCTCCAGTTTTAGAACATCAAAATCAATGTTTAAAGGCACAACAAGGTTTCATGACACAAGTCCTGATTCTCAAGCTGATAGCGTCAAAACACGATTTTGACAAACATGGTGTTCTTAGAACCTCATTTCAGACCTTGTGCCATGAAAGCCCTTATTTTGAAAAATCAAAATCAATGTTTTGAGGCACAACAAGGTTTCAAGAAGCAAGTCCCAATTCCAGAGTCGATAGCATTAAAACATAATTTTGATGTACATCATGCCCTTAGAACCTAGTTTTGGAGTTTATGCCTCAAAATCTTCGGTATCAAAGTATCAAAATTGGTGTTTGGAGGCACAACAAGCTTTCAATACGCAAGTCATGTAGTGTCAAAACGTGATTTTGATGCAAATCACGCTCTTAGAACCTCATTTTGGAGTGTGTGGCTCGAAAGCTCCAGTTTCAAAACATCAAAATCAATGTTTATAGGCACAACAATGTTTCACGACAAAAGTTCTGATTCTCAAGCTGATGGCGTCAAAACACGATATGGACAAACATGGTGTTCTTAGAACCTCATTTTGGAGCTTGTGCCTTGAAAGCCCTAATTTTGGAACATCAAAATCAATGTTTGAGGCACAACAAGGTTTCAAGAAGCAAGTCGTTATTCTAGAGACTGTAGCGTCAAAATTCCATTTTGACGCACATAATTCTCTTAGAAACTCATTTCGGAGCTTGTGCCTCGAAAGACCCAGTTTTCAAGCATCAAAATCAATGTTTGGAGGCACAACAAGGTTTCAAGATGCAAGTCCCAATTCTAGAGTCAATAGCGTCAAAAACTGATTATGGCGCACATCATGCTCTTAGAACCTCATTTCGAAGCTTGTGGCTCGAAAGACCCGGTTTCGGAGCATCAAAATCATATTTTTGAGGCACAACAAGGTTTCAAGATGCAAGCCCCGATTTTAGAGCCAATAGCATCAGAATTCAATTTTGATGGACATTGTACTCTTAGAACCGTGTTTTAGAAATTGTGCCTCAAAAGGCCCAGGAGCATCAAAATCGATGTTTGGAGGCACAACAAGGTTTCAAGATGCAAGTCGTGATTCTGGATCCGATAGCGTCAAAATTTGATTTTGACGCACATCGTGCTCTTAGAACCTTGTTTGGGAGCTTATGCTTGAAAATCTTTGGTTTTGAAGCATCAAAATTGGTGTTTGGAGGCACAAAAACCTTTCAACACGCAAGTCCCTATTCCGAAGCCTGTAGTTTCAAAACATGATTTTGATGCACATCGTGCTCTTAGAACCTCATTTCGTGTGGCTCGAAAGCTCCAATTTGAAAATATTCAAAATCAATGTTTAAAGGTAAAACAAGGTTTCAAGACACAAGTCCCGATTCTCAAGCTGATAGCGTCAAAATACAATTTTGACAAACATGTTGTTCTTAGAACCTCATTTCGTAGGTTGTGCCTCAAAAGCCTCATTTTTGGACCATAAAAATTAGTGTTTGGAGGCACAAGAAGGTTTCAAGACACAAGTCCCAAATCTAGAGTCAGTAGGGTCAAAACGCAATTTTGATGTACATTGTGCTCTTAGAACCTCATTACGGAGCTTGTGCCTTGAAAGCCCTAATTTGAGAACATCAAAATCAATGTTTTGAGGCACAACAAGGTTTCAAGAAGCAAGTCCCTATTCCGGAGGCTGTAGCATCAAAATTCCAATTTGACGCACATGAAGCTCATTTCGGAGCTTGTGCCTCGAAATACCTAGTTTTGGAGCATTAAAAGCAATGTTTGGAGGCACAACAAGGTTTCAAGATGCAACTCCTGATTCTAGAGTCAATAGTATTAAAATCTGATTTTAGCGTACATCGTGCTCTGAGAACCTCATTTTGAAGCTTGTGCCTTGAAAGCCCCGGTTTCGAAGCATCAAAATCAATGTTTTGAGGCACAATAAGGTTTCAAGATGCAAGCCCCGATTCTAGAGCCACTAGTATCAAAATTCAATTTTGATGCACATTGTGCTCTTAAAACCCTGTTTTAGAAATTGTGCCTCAAAAGCCCCAGTTTTGGAGCATTAAAATCAATGTTTGGAGGCACACTCCTGATTCTGGAGCTGGTAGCATCATAATTTGATTCTGACACACATCGTGCTCATAGAACCTTGTTTTGGAGCTTATGCCTCAAAATCTTCAATTTCAAAGCATCAAAATTGGTGTTTGGAAGCACAACAAGCTTTAAAGACGCACATCGTGATCTTAGAATCATCAAACCTGATTTTGATGCACATCGTGCTCTTAGAATCTCGTTTCGAAGCATGTGGCTCGAAAGCTCCAGTTTCCAAACATCAAAATCAATGCTTTCAAGATGCAAGTCCCTATTCCGGAGCCTGTAGTCTCAAAACATTATTTTGATGCACATCTTGCTCTTAGAACCTCGTTTCGGAGCGTGTGGCTCAAAAGTTCCACTTTCAAAACATCAAAATGAATGTTTAAAGGCATAACAAGGTTTGAAGACACAAGTCCCGATTCTCAAGCTGATAGCATTGAAAGACAATTTTGAAAAACAAGGTGTTCTTAGAACCTCATTTCGGAGGTCGTGCCTCAAAAGCTTCATTTTTGGAGCATAAAAATTAGTGTTTGGAGGCACAACAAGGTTTCAAGACACAAGTCCCAATTCTAGACTCGTTAACGTCAAAATGCAATTTTGATGTACATCCTGCTCGGAGCTTGTGCCTTGAAAGCCCTGATTTTGGAACATCAAAATCAATATTTTCGGGCACAACAACATTTCAAGAAGCAAGTCCCTATTCTGGAGCATGTAGCGTCAAAATTCCATTTTGGCGTACATCATTCTATTAGAATCTCATTTCGGAGCTTGTGCCTTGAAAGACCTAGTTTGATGCTATTAACTCTAGAATCCGGACTTACATCTTGAAACCTTGTTGTGCCTCCAAACATCGATTTTGATGCTCCAAAACTAGGGCATTTGAGGCACAATTTCTAAAAGAGTGTTCTAAGAGCACAATGTGCATCAAAATTGAATTTTGATGCTACTGGCTCTAGAATCGGGGCTTGCATCTTGAAACCTTGTTGTGCCTCCAAACATTGATTTTGATGCTCCAAAACTGGGTCTTTCGAGGCACAAGCTCTGAAATAACCTTCTAAGAGAATGATGTGCATCAAAATGGAATTTTGACGCTACAGGCTCTGGAATAGGGACTTGCTTCTTGAAACCTTGTTGTGCCTCAAAACATTGATTTTGATGTTCCAAAATCAGGGCTTTCAAGGCACAAGCTCCAAAATGAGGTTCTAAGAGCACGTTGTACATCAAAATTGCCTTTAGCCGCTACCGACTCTGGAATTGGGACATGTGTCTTGAAACCTTATTGTGCCTCCAAACACTAATTTTTATGCTCCAAAAATGATGATTTTAAGGCACGACCTTCGAAATATGGTTCTAAGAACACTATGTTGGTCAAAATCATGTTTTGACGTGATCAGCTTGAGAATCGAGACTTGTGTCTTGAAACCTTGTTGTGCCTTTAAACAATGATTTTGATGTTTTTAAAACTGGAGCTTTCAAGCCACACACTCTGAAACGACATTCTAAGACCACGATGTGCATCAAAATCACGTTTTGACACTACAAGCTCCGAAATAGGGACTTGGGTCTTGAAAGCTTGTTGTGTCTCCAAACAACAATTTTGACGCTCTGAAATCGAAGATTTTGAGGCATAAGCTCCAAAACAAGGTTCTAAAAGCACGATGTGCGCCAAAATCAGATTTTGATGCTATTCACTCTATAATCGTGACTAACATCTTGAAACCTTGTTGTGCCTCCAAACATTGATTTTGATGCTCCAAAACTTGGTCTTTCAAGGCACAAGCTCCGAAATGAGCTTCTTAGAGAATGACATCCGTCAAAATGGAATTTTGATGCTACAAGCTCTGGAATAGGGACTTGCTTCTTGAAACCTTGTTGTGCCTCGAAACATTGATTTTGATGTTCCAAAATCGGGGCTTTCAAGGTATAAGCTCCAAAATGAGGTTCTAAGAGCACGATGTACATCAAAATTGCATTTTGACACTACCGATACTGGAATTGGAACTCGTGTCTTGAAACCTTGTTGTGACTCCAAACACTAATTTTTATCCTCCAAAGACGAAGCTTGAGAATCATGACTTGTGTCTTGAAACCTTGTTGTGCCTTTAAACATTGATTTTGCTTTTTCAAAACTAGAGCTTTCGAGCAACACGCTCCGAAACGAGGTTCTAAGAACACGATGTGCATGAAAATCATGTTTTGGCACTACAGAATCCAGAATAGGGACTGCATCTTATAAGCTTGTTGTTCCTCCAAATACCAATTTTGATGCTTGGAAACCAAAGATTTTGAGGCATAAGCTCCAAAACAAGGTTCTAAGAGCACGATGTGCGTCAAAATTAAATTATGACGCTACCGGTTCCAGAATTAGAACTTGCATTTTGAAACCTTGTTGTGCCTCCAAACATCTATTTTAATGCTCCAAAATTGGGGCTTTTGAGGCACAATTTCTAAAACAGAGTTCAAAGAGCACAATGTGCATCAAAATTGAATTTTGATGCTACTGGCTCTAGAATCAGGGCTTGCATCTTGAAACCTTGTTGTGCCTAAAAACACTGATTTTGATGCTCTGAAACTAGGTCTTTCAAGGCACAAGCTTTGAAATGAGGTTCTAAGAGCATAATGTGCACCAAAATTAGTTTTTGATGCTACTGAGTCTAGAATCAGGACTTGCATCTTCAAACCTTGTTGTGCCATAAAACATTGATTTTGATGTTCCAAAATTAGGGCTTTCAAGGCACAAGTTCCGAAATGAGGTTCTAATAGCACGATGTACATCAAAATTGTGTTTTGACGCTACCGACTCTGGAATTGGGACTTGTGTCTTGAATCCTTGTTGTGCCACCAAACACTAATTTTTATGCTCCAAAAATGAGGCTTTTGAGGAACAACCTCAAAAATGAGGTTCTAAGAACACCATGTTTATCAAAATCGTGTTTTGACGCAATCAACTTGAGAATCAGGACTTGTGTCTTGAAACCTTGTTGTGCCTTTTAACATTGATTTTAATGTTTTGAAACTGGAGCTTTCGAGCCACATGCTTCGAAATGAGGTTCTAAGAGCACGATGTGTATCAAAATCACGTTTTGACACTACAGGCTCCGGAATAGGGACTTGCCTCTTGAAATCTTGTTGTGGCTCCGGAATAGGTTCTAAGAGCACGTTGTGCTTCAAAATCAATTTTTGACGCTACCGTCTCCAAAATAAGGACTTGCATCTTGATACCTTGTTGTGCCTCCAAACATCGGTTTTGATGCTCCAAAACTAGGGCTTTTTTTAGCACAAATTCTAAAACAAGGTTCTAAAAGCACAATGTGCATCAAAATTGAATTTTGATGCTAGTGGCTCTAGAATAAGGGCTTGCATCTTGAAAACTTGTTGCGTCTCAAAAAACTGATTTTGATGCTCTGAAACCGGGGCTTTCGAGGCACAAGCTTCGAAATGAGGTTCTAAGAGCATGATGTGCACCAAAATCAGTTTTTGACGCTATTGACTCTAAAATCGGAACTTGCATCTTCAAACCTTGTTGTGCTTCCAAACATTTATTTTGATTCTCCAAAACTGGGTCTTTCGACGCACAAGCTCCGAAATGAACTTCTAAGACAATGACATCAAAATGGAATTTTGATGCTCCAGGCTCAGGAATAGGGACTTGATTCTTGAAACCTTGTTGTGCCTCAAAACGTTGATTTTGATGCTCCAAAATCAGGGCTTTCAAGGCACAATCTCCGAAATGAGGTTCTAAGAGCATGATGTGCACCAAAATCAGTTTTTGACGCTATTGACTCTAAAATCGGAACTTGCATCTTCAAACCTTGTTGTGCTTCCAAACATTTATTTTGATTCTCCAAAACTGGGTCTTTCGACGCACAAGCTCCGAAATGAACTTCTAGGACAATGACATCAAAATGGAATTTTGATGCTCCAGGCTCTGGAATAGGGACTTGATTCTTGAAACCTTGTTGTGCCTCAAAACGTTGATTTTGATGTTCCAAAATCAGGGCTTTCAAGGCACAATCTCCGAAATGAGGTTCTAATAACACCATGTTTGTCAAAATCATGTTTTGACACTATCAGCTTGAGAATCAGGGCTTGTGTCTTGAAACCTTGTTGTGCCTTTAAACATTGATTTTGATGTTTTGAAACTAGAGCTTTCGAGCCACACACTTCAAAATGAGGTTGTAAGAGCACGATGTGCATCAAAATCACGTTTTGACACTATAGGCTTCGGAATAGCGACTTGCATCTTGAAAGCTTGTTCTGCCTCCAAACACCAATTTTGTTGATTCGAAACCGAAGATTTTGAGGCATAATGTCCAAAACAAGGTTCTAAGAACACAGTGTGCGTCAAAATCAAATCCTGACGCTACCGGATCCTGAATCAGGACTTGCATCTTGAAACCTTGTTGTGCCTCCAAACATCGATTTTGATGCTCCAAAATTGGATCTTTTGAGGCACAATTTCTAAAACAGGGTTCTAAGAGCACAATACGCATCAAAATTGAATTTTGATGCTACTGGCTCTGGAATCTGGGCTTGCATCTTGAAACCTTGTTGTGCCTCAAAGCACTGATTTTGACTCTACGAAACCGGGGATTTTGACGCACAGGTTTCGAAATGAGGTTATAAGAGCATGATGTGCACCAAAATCTGATTTTGACGCTATTGACTCTAGAATCGGGACTTGCATCTTGAAACCTTGTTGTGCTTGCCAACATTGATTTTGATTCTCCAAAACTGGGTCTTTTGAGGTACAAGCTCTGAAATGAGCTTCTAAGAGAATGATGTTCGTCAAAATGTAATTTTGATGCTAGAGGCTTCGGAATAGAGATTTGCTTCTTGAAATATTTTTGTACCCCAAAACATTGATTTTGATGTTCCAAAATCAGGGCTTTCAAGACACAAACTCCGAAATGAGGTTCTAAAAGAACGATGTACATCAAAATTGTGTTTTGACGCTACCAATTCTAGAATTGGAACTTGTGTCTTAAAACCTTGTTGTGCCTCCAAACACTAATTTTTATTCTCCAAAAATGAGGTTCTTAGAACACCATCTTTGTCAAAATAGTGTTTTGACGCTATTAGCTTGAGAATCGGGACTCGTGTCTTGAAACCTTGTTGTGCCTTTAAACATTGCTTTTGATATTTTGAAACTAGAGCTTTCAAGCCACATGCTCCGAAATGAGAATCTAAGAGCACGATGTGCATCAAAATCATGTTTTGACAATACAAGCTCCAGAATAGGGGCTTGCATCTTGAAAGCTTGTTGTGCCTTCAGACACCAATTTTGATGCTTCGAAACCAATGATTTTGAGGCATAAGCTCCAAAACAAGGTTCTAAGATCACGATGTGCGTCAAAATCAAATTCTGACACTACCGAATCCAGAATCAAGACTTGCATCTTGAAACCTTGTTGTGCCTCCAAACATCGATTTTGATGCTTCAAAACTGGGGATTTTGAAGTAAAATTTCTAAAACAGGATTTTAAGAGCACAATGTCAATCGAAATTGAATTTTGATGCTACTGGCTCTAGAATCAGGGCTTGTATCTTGAAACCTTGTTGTGCCTCAAAACATTGATTTTTACGCTCCGAAACTGGGCTTTCGAGGCATAAGCTTCAAAATGAGGTTCTAAGAGCATGATGTGCGCCAAAAATCAGATTTTGACGCTATTGACTCTAGAATCGGGACTTGCATCTTGAAACCTTGTTGTGCCTCCAAACATTGATTTTGATGCTCCAAAACTAGGTCTTTCAAGGTACAAGCTCTGAAATGAGCTTCTAAGAGAATGATGTGTGTCAAAATCAAATTATGACGCTACGGGCTCCAGAATAGGGACTTGCTTCTTGAAACCTTGTTGTGCCTCCAAACACTAATTTTTATACTCCAAAACTGAGGCTTTTGAGGCACGACCTCCTAAATGAGGTTTCTAAGAACACCATGTTTGTCAAAATAGTGTTTTGACGCAATCAACTCGAGAATCGAGACTTGTGTCTTGAAACCTTGTTGTGACTTTAAAAATTTGATTTTGATGTTCGGAAACTGGAGCTTTCAAGCCACATGCTCCGAAACGAGATTCTAAGAGCATGCTGTGCATCAAAATCATGTTTTGACACTACAGGCTCCTGAATAGGGACTTGTGTCTTGAAAGCTTGTTATGCCTCCAAACACAAATTTCGACGCTTCAAAACCAAATATTTTGAGGCATAAGCTCCAAAACAAGGTTCTAAGAGCACTATGTGCGTGCAAATCAAAATTTGACGCTACCCGGCTACAGAATTAGGACTTGCATCTTGAAACCTTGTTGTGCCTCCAAACATCGATTTTGATGCTCCAAAACCGAGGCTTTTGATGCTACTAGCTCTAGAATCAAGGCTTGCATCTTGAAACCCTGTTGTGCCTCAAAACACCGATTTTGATGCTCTAAAACCACGGCTTTTGAGGCACAAGCTTCGAAATGAGGTTCTAAGAGCACGATGTGCACCAAAATCAAATTTTGATGCTTTTAACTCTAGAATCAGGACTTGCATCTTGAAACCTTGTTGTGCCCCCAAACATTGATTTTGATGTTCCAAAATCAGGGCTTTAAAGGCACAGGATCCGAAATGAGGTTCTAAGAGCATGATGTACATCAAAATAACGTTTTGCGACTCTAGAATTAGGACTTGTGTCTTGAAACCTTGTTTTGCCTCCAACCACTTATTTTTATGCTCCAAAAATGATGCTTTTGAGGCACAACCTCCGAAATGGCGTTCTAAGAACACCATGTTTGTCAAAATCGTGTTTTGATGCTATTAGCTTGAGAATCGAGACTTGTGTCTTGAAACCTTGTTGTGCCTTTAAACATTGATTTTGAGGTTTTGAAACTGGAGTTCTAAGAGCACGATGTGCATCAAAATCATGTTTTGACAGTACAGGCTCCGGAAAAGGGACTTGCGTGTTGAAAGATTGTTGTGCTTGCAAACTCCGATTTTGATGGTTTGAAACCGAAGATTTAGAGGCATAAGATCCAAAACAAGGTTCTAAGAGCACGATGTGCGTCAGAATCAAATTTTGACGCTACCGGCTCTAGAATCAGGACTTGCATGTTGAAACCTTGTTGTGCCTCCAAACATCGATTTTGATGCTCCAAAACTGGGGCTTTTGAGACACAATTTCTAAAACAGGGTTCTAAGAGCACAATGTGCATCAAAATTGAATTTTGTTGCTACTGGCTCTACAATAGGGGCTTGCATTTACAAATTAAGATTGTGCCTCAAAATACTGATTTTGATGCTCTGAAACTGGGGCTTTCGAGGCACAAGCTTCGAAATGAGGTTCTAAGAGCACGATAGGCGCAAAAATCAGATATTGATGCTATTTACTCTAGAATCGGGACATGCATCTTGAAACCATGTTGTGCCTCCAAACATTGATTTTGATGCTCCAAAACTGGGTCTTTCGAGGCACAAGCTCTGAAATGAGCTTCTAAGAGAATGATGTGCGTCAAAATGAAATTTTGACGCTACAGGCTCCAGAATAGGGACTTGCTTCTTGAAAACTTGTTTGTCATCAAAACATTGATTTTGATGTTCCCAAATCAGGGCTTTCAAGGCACAAGCTCCGAAATGAGGTTCTAAGAGCATGATGTACATCAAAATTACGCTTTGACACTACTGACTTTGGAATTGGGACATGTGTCTTGAAACCTTGTTGTGCCTCAAAACACTAATTTTTATGCTTCAAAAACAAGGCTTTTGAGGCACAACCTCCGAAATGAGGTTCTAAGAACACCATGTTTGTCAAAATCGTGTTTTGGCGCTATCAGATTGAGAATCAGGACTTGTCTTGAAACATTGTTGTGCCTTTATTGATTATGATATTTTGAAACTTGAGCTTTCAAGCCACATGCTCTAAAACAAGGTTCTAAGAGCACGATGTGCATCAAAATTACATCTTTCTACGAGCATAAGCTCCAAAATAGAAGATTTTGAGGCATAAGCTCCAAAACAAGGTTCTAAGAGCATGATGTGCGCCAAAATCAAAATTTGAAGCTACCGGCTCTAGAATCAGGACTTGCATCTTTTAACATTGTTGTGCCTCCAAACATGAATTTTGATGCTCCAAAATTGGGGCTTTTGAGGCACAATGTGAATCAAAATTGAATTTTGATGCTACTGGCTCTAGAATCAAGGCTTGAATCTTGAAACCTTGTTGTGACTCTCAACACAGATTTTGATGCTTCGCAACCGGGGCTTTCGAGGCACAAGCTCCGAAATGCTGTTCTAAGAGCACGATGTGCCCAAAAATTATAATTTCACGCTATTGACTCTAGAATCAGGACTTGCATCTTGAAACCTTTTTGTGCCTCCAAACATTGATTTTGATGCTCCAAAATGGGCTTCTAAGAGAATGATGTGCGGCAAAATTGAATTTTGATGCTACAGGCTCCCGAATAGGGGCTTGCTTCTTGAAACCTTGCTATGCCTCAAAACATTGATTTGGATGTTCCAAAATCAGGGCTTTCAAGGCACAAGCTCCGAAATTAGCTTCTGACAGCACGATGTAAATCAAAATTGCATTTTGACGCTATCGACTCTGGAATTGGGACTTGTGTTTTGAAACCTTGTTGTTCCTCCAAACACTAATTTTTATGCTCGAAAAATGAGTCTTTTGAGTCACAACCTTCGAAATGAGGTTCTAAGAACACCATGTTTGTCAAAATCTTGTTTATAACGCTATCAGCTTGAGAATCGGGACTTGTGTCTTGAAACCTTGTTGTGCCTTTAAACATTGATTTTGATATTTTGAAGGTAGAGCTTTCAAGCCAAATGCTCCGAAAAGAGGTTCTAAGAGCACGATGTGCATCAAAATCACGTTTCCACACTACACCAATTTTGAGGCATAAGCTCCAAAAGAAGGTTCTAAGAGCATGATGTGCGTCAAAATCAAATTTTGATTCTACCGCCTCAAGAATTAGGACTTGCATCTTGAAACCTTGTTGTGCCTCCAAACATCGATTTTGATGCTCCGAAACTGGAGCTTTTGAAGGACAATTTCTAAAACAGGGTTCTAAGAGCACAATGTGCATCAAAATTGAATTTTGATGCTACTGGCTCCAAAATCGGGGCTTGCATCTTGAAACCTTGTTGTGCCTCAAAACACTAATTTTGATGCTCTGAAAATGCGAGGCACAAGCTTCAAAATGAGGTTCTCAGATGGAATTTTGACACTACAGGCTCTTGAATACGGACTTGCTTCTTGAAACCTTGTTGTGCCTCAAAACATTGATTTTGATCTTCCAAAATCAGGGCTTTGAAGGCACAAGCTCAGAAATGAGGTTCTAAGAGCACGATGTACATCAAAATTGTGTTTTGACGCTACTGACTCTGGAATTGGGGCTTTTGTCTTGAAACCTTGTTGTGCCTCTAAACACTAATTTTTATGCTCCAAAAACAAGGCTTTTGAGGCACAACCTCCGAAATGAGGTTCTAAGAACACCGTGTTTGTCAAAATCGTGTTTTCATGCTATGAGCTTGAGAATTGAGACTTGTGTCTTGAAACCTTGTTGCGCCTTTAAACATTGATTTTGATGTTTTGAAACTGGAGCTTTCGAGCCACACGCTCCAAAGCTTGTTGTGCCTTGCAACATGAATTTCGATGCTTCGGAACCAAAGATTTTGAGGCATAAGCTCCAAAACAAGGTTCTAAGAGCACAATGTGCGTCAAAAACAAATTTTGACTCTACTGGCTCGAGAATCAGGACTTGCATCTTGAAACCTTGTTGTGCCTCCAAACATCGATTTTGATGCTCCAAAACTGGGGCTTTTGAGGCACAATTTCTAAAACAGGGTTCTAAGAACACAATGTGCATCAAAATTGAATTTTGATGCTGCTGTCTCTAGAATCAAGGCTTGCATCTTGAAACCATGTTGTGCCTCAAAACACTGATTTTGATGCTCCAAAACTAAGGCTTTCAATGCACATGCTTTGAAATGAGGTTTAAGAGCATGTGCACCAAAATCAGATTTTGACGCTATTGACTCTAGAATCGGGACTTGCATCTTGAAACCTTGTTGTGCCTTTAAACAGTGACTTTGATGTTTTGTAACTGGAGCTTTCGAGCCATATGCTCCGAAACGAGGTTCTAAGAACACAATGTGCATCAAAATCACGTTTTGACACTACAGGCTCTGGAATAAGGATTTTCATCTTAGATGCTTGTTGTCCTTGCAAACACCAATTTTGATGCTTCGAAACCAAAGATTTCGAGGCATAAGCTCCAAAACAAGGCTCTAAGAGTACAATGTGCCTCATAATCAAATTCTGACGCTACCCGGCTCCATAATTAGGACTTGCATGTTGAAACCTTGTTGTGCCTCCAAACATCGATTTTGTTGTTCTAAGAGCACAATGTGCATCAAAATTGAATTTTGATGCTAGTGGCTCTAGAATCGGGGCTTGCATCTTGAAACCTTTTTGTGTCTCAAAACACTAATTTTGATGCTCCGAAACCAAGGCTTTCGAGGTACAAGCTTTGAAATGAGGTTCTAAGAGCACGAGGAGCACCAAAATCAGTTTTTGACACTATTGACTCTAGCATCGGGACTTGCATCTTCAAACCTAGTTGTGCTTGTAAACATTGATTTTGATGTTCCAAAATCAGGGCTTTCAAGGCACAAGCTCTGAAATGCCTCCAAACACCAATTTTGATGTTTCAAAACGGAAGATTTTGAGGCATAAGCTCCAAAAAAAAATTCTAAGAGTACAAAGTGCGTCACAATCAAATTTTGATGCTACCAGCTCCAGAATCAGGACTTGCATCTTAAAATCTTGTTGTACCTCCTAACATTGATTTTGATGCTCCAAAACTGGGTCTTTCGAGGCGAAAAGTCCGAAATGAGCTTCTAAGAGAATGATGTGTGTTAAAATAAAATTTTGATGCTACAGGCTCCGGAATAGGGACTTGCTTCTTGAAACCTTGTTGTGCCCCAAAACATTGATTTTGATGTTCCAAAATAAGGGCTTTCGAGGAACAAGCTCCGAAATGAGGTTCTAAGAGCACGATGTACATCAAAATTACATTTTGATGCTACCGACTCTAGAATTGGGACTTGTGTCTTCAAACCTTGTTGTGCCTCAAAACACTAATTTTTATGCTCCAAAAATGAGGATTTTGAGCCACACGCTCCGAAACGAGGTTTTAAGAGCACTATGTGCATCAAAATCACATTTTGACACTAAAAGCTCTGGAATAGGGACTTGCATCTTGAAAGCTTGTTGTGCCTCCAAACACCAATTTTGATGCTTCAAAATGGAAAATTTTGAGGCATAGCTCAAAAATAAGGTTCTAAGAGCACGATGTGCGTCAAAATCAAATTTTGACGCTACCAGCTCCAGAATCAGGACTTGCATCTTGAAACCTTGTTGTACCTCTAAACATCGATTTTGATGCTCCAATTCTGGGGCTTTTGAGGCACAATTTCTAAAATAGGGTTCTAAGAGCACAATGTGCATCAAAATTGAATTTTGATGGTACTGGCTCTAGAATCAGGGTTGGCATCTTGAAACCTTGTTGTGCCTCAAAACACTCATTTTGGTCCTCCGAAACTGGGGCTTTCAAGGCACAAGCTTCGAAATGAGGTTATAAGAGCACGATGTGCGCCAAAATCAAATTTTGACGCTGTTGACTCTAGAATCTAGACTTGCATCTTGAAACCTTGTTGTGCCTCAAAACATTGATTTTGATGTTCCAAAATCCGGGCTTTCAAGGCACAAGCTCTAAAATGAGATTCTAAAAGAACGATGTACATCAAAATTGCGTTTCGGCGCTACCGACTCTAGAATCGGGACTTGTGTCTTGAAACGTTGTTGTGCCTTTAAACATTGATTTTCATGTTTTGAAACTAGAACTTTCGAGCCACACGCTCTGAAACGAGGTTCTAAGAATGTGCATCAAAATCAAGTTTTGACACTACGGGCTTCGGAATAGGGATTTGTATCTTGAAAGCTTGTTGTGCCTCCAAACACCAATTTTGATCCTTCGAAACCAAAGATTTTGAGGCATAATCTCCAAAACAAGGTTCTAAGAGCACGATTTGCGTCAAAATCAAATTTTGACGCTACCAGCTCCAGAATCAGGACTTGCATTTTGAAACCTTGTTGTGCCTCCAAACATCAATTTTGATGCTCCAAAACTGGGGTTTTGAGGCACAATATCTAAAACAGGGTTCTAAGAGCACAATCTGCATCAAAATTGAATTTTGATACTACTGGCTCTAGAATCGAGGCTTGTTTTCTGAAACCTTGTTGTTCCTCAAAACACTAATTTTGATGCTCTGAAACTGGGGCTTTCGAGGCACATGCTTTGAAATGAGCTTCTAAGAGCACGATGTGCGTCAAAATCAGATTTTGACGCTATTGACTCCAGAATCCGAACTTGCATCTTGAAACCTTGTTGTGCCTCCAAACGTCGATTTTGATGCTCCAAAACTACAGCATTTGAGGCGCAATTTCTAAAACAGTGTTCTAAGAGCACAATTTCATCAAAATCTAATTTTGATGCTACTGGCTCTAGAATCAGGGCTTGCATCTTGAAACCTTGTTGTGCCTCCAAACATTGATTTTGATGTTCCAAAACTGGGTCTTTCGAGGCACAAGCTCCAAAATGACCTTCTAAGAGAATGATGTGCATCAAAATAGAATTCTGACGCTACAGGCTCTGGAATAGGGACTTGCTTCTTGAAACCTTGTTGTGCCTCAAAACATTGATTTTGATTTCTAAAATCAGGGCTTTCAAGGCACAAGCTCCAAAATGAGGTTCTTAGAGCACGATGTACATCAAAATTGTAATTAGATGCTACCGACTCTGGAATTGGGACTTGTGTCTTGAAACCTTGTTGTGCTTCTAAACACTAATTTTTATGCTCCAAAAATGATGATTTTAAGGCATGACCTCTGAAATATGGTTCTAAGAACACTATGTTGGTCAAAATTGTGTTTTGACGTGATCAGCTTGAGAATCGAGACTTGTGTCTTGAAACCTTGTTGTACCTTTAAACAATGATTTTGATGTTTTTAAAACTGGAGCTTTCGAGCCACACACTCTGAAACGAGGTTCTAAGAGCACGATGTGCATCAAAATCACGTTTTGACACTACAAGCTCCAGAATAGGGACTTGCGTCTTGAAAGCTTGTTGTGTCTCCAAACACCAATTTTGACGGTCCGAAAACAAAGATTTTGAGGCATAAGCTCCAAAACAAAGTTCTAAAAGCAAGATGTGCGCCAAAATCAGATTTTGATGCTATTCACTCTAAAATAGGGACTTGCTTCTTGAAACCTTGTTATGCCTCGAAACATTGATTTTGATGTTCCAAAATTAGAGCTATCAAGGCATAAGCTCCGAAATGAGGTTCTAAGAGCACGATGTACATCAAAATTGCATTTTGACGCTACCGATACTGGAATTGGAACTTGTGTCTTGATCCTTATTGTGACTCCAAACACTAATTTTTATGCTCCAAAAACAAGGCTTTTGAGGCAAGACCTCTGAAATGAGGTTCTAAGAGCATGATGTGCATCAAAATCACGTTTTGACACTATAGGCTCTGGAATAGGGACTTGCATCTTGAAAGCTTGTTGTGCCTCCACATACCAATTTTGATGCTTTTAAATCAAAGATTTTGAGGTATAAGCTTGAAAACAAGGTTCTAAGAACACGATGTGCGTCAAAATCAAATTTTGACGCTACCTGCTCCAAAATCAGGACTTGCATCTTGAAACCTTGTTGTGCCTCCAAACATCGATTTTAATGCTCCAAAATTGGGTTTTTGAGGCTCAATTTCTAAAACAATGTTCTAAGAACATCATGTTTGTCAAAATCATGTTTTGACACTAGAATTGTGCATCAAAATTGTATTTTAATGCTACTGGCTCTAGAATCGATGCTTGCATCTTGAAACCTTGTTGTGCCTCAAAACACTGATTTTGATGCTCCAAAACCAGGGCTTCTGAGGAACAAGCTTTGAAATGAGGTTCTAAGAGCACGATGTTCGCCAAAATCAGATTTTGACGCTATTGACTCTAGAATCAGGACTCGCATCTTGAAACCTTGTTGTGCCTCCAAACATTGATTTTGATGCTCCAAAATTGGGTCTTTCGAAGCACAAGCTCCGAAATGCTCTTCTAAGAGAATGATGTGCGTCTGCTATAGGTTCCGGAATAGTGACTTCCTTCTTGAAACCTTGTTGTGCCCCAAATCATTGATTAAAATGTTCTAATCAGGGCTTTTGAGGCACGACTTCCGAAATGAGGTTCTAAAAACACCATGTTTGTCAAAATCGTGTTTTGACACTATCGGCTTGAGAATCGGGACTTGTGTCTTGAAACCTTGTTGTGTCTTTAAACATTAATTTTGATGTTTTGAAACTAGAGCTTTCGAGCCACACACTCCGAAACGAGGTGCTAAGAGCACGATGTGCATCAAAATCATTTTTTGACACTACAGACTCTGAAATAGGGACTTGCGTCTTGAAAGCTTGTTGTTCCTCCAAATACCAATATTGATGCTTTGAAACCAAAGATTTTGAGGCATAAGCTCCAAAACAAGGTTCTAAGAGCATGATGTGCGTCAAAATCAAATTCTGACGCTACCGGCTCTAGAATCAAGACTTGTATTTTGAAACCTTGTTGTGCCTCCAAACATTGATTTTAATACTCCAAAATTAGGGCTTTTGAGGCACAATTTCTAAAATAGGGTTCTAAGAACACCATGTTTGTCAAAATCATGTTTTGACACTATCTGTTTGGAGGAACAACAAGCTTTCAAGACGCAAGTCCCTATTTCGGAGTTTGTAGTGTCAAAACGTGATTTTGATGCGCATCATGCTCTTAGAACCTCGTTTCGGAGTGTGTGGCTCAAAAGCTCTAGTTTCAAAACATCAAAATCAATGTTTAAAAGCACAACAAGGTTTCAAGACACAAGTCTCAACTTTCAATCTGATAGCATCAAAACATGATTTTGACAAACACAGTGTTCTTAGAACCCCATTTCGGAGGTTGTGCCTCAAAAGGCTCATTTTTGGAGGATAAAAATTAGTGTTTGGAGGCACAACAAGGTTTCAAGACACAAGTGCCAATTCCAGAGTCGACAGTGTTAAAATGCAATTTTGATGTACATCATGCTCTTAGAACCACATTTTGGAGCTTGTGCCTTGAAAGCCCTGATTTTGCAACATTAAAAATCAATGTTTTGAGGCACACCAAGGTTTCAAGAAGTAAGTCCCTATCCCAGAGCCTGTAGCATCAAAATTCCATTTTGATGCACATCATTCTCTTAGAAGCTCATTTCAGAGGTTGTGCCTCTAAAGACCTAGTTTTGGAGCATCAAAATCAATGTTTGGAGGCACAACAAGGTTTCAAGATGCAAGTCCCGATTCTCAAGTTGATAGTGTCAAAACACTATTTTGAAAAACATGGTGTTCTTAGAACCCCATTTTGGAGGTTGTACCTCAAAACCCTTGTTTTTGGAGCATAAAAATTAGCGTTTGGAGGCACAACAAGGTTTCAAGACACAAGTCCCAATTTTAGAGTTGGTAGCGTCAAAACACAATTTTTATGTTTGGAGGTACATCGTGCTCTTAGAACCTCATTTCGGAGCTTGTGCCTTGAAATCCCTGATTTTGGATCATCAAAATCAATGTTTTGAGGCACAAGAAGGTTTCAAGAAGCAAGTCCCTATTCCGTAGCCTGTAGCGTCAAAATTCGATTTTGATGCACATCATTCTCTTAGAAGCTCATTTCGGAGCTTGTGCCTCGAAAGACCCAGTTTTGGAGCATGAAAATCAATGTTTGGAGGCACAACAAGCTTTCAAGATGCAAGTCAATAGCTTCAAAATCTGATTTTGCCGCACATCGTGCTCTCAAAACCTCGTTTCGAAGTTTGTTCCTCGAAAGTCTCAATTTTGAAGCATCAAAATCAGTGTTTTGAGACACAACAAGATTTCAAAATGCAAGCCCCGATTCTTGAGCCAGTAGCATCAAAATTCAATTTTGATGCACGTTGTGCTCTTAGAACCCTATTTTAGAAATTGTGCCTCAACAGTCGCAGATTTGGAGCATCAAAATCGATGTTTGGAGGCACAACAAGGGTTTAAGATGCAAGTCCTGATTCTAAAGCCGTTAGAGTCAAAAGCCTTGTTTTTGGAGCATAAAAATTAGTGTTTGTAGGCACAACAAGGTTTCAAGACACAAGTCCCAATTTTAGAGTCGGTAACGTCAAAATGCAATTTTTATGTTTGGAGGTACATCGTGCTCTTAGAACCTCATTTCGGAGCTTGTGCCTTGAAATCCCTGATTTTGGATCATGAAAATCAATGTTTTGAGGCACAAGAAGGTTTCAAGAAGCAAGTCCCTATTCCGGAGCCTGTAGCGTCAAAATTCAATTTTGACGCACATCATTCTCTTAGAAGCTCATTTCGGAGGTCGTGTCTCGAAATACCCAGTTTGGAGCATCAAAATCAATGTTTGGAGGCAAAAGAAGGTTTCAAGATGCAAGTGCCGATTCTAGAGTCAATAGCGTCAAAATCTGATTTTGGCCCACGTTGTGCTCTTAGAACCTCATTTCGAAGCTTCTGCTTTGAAAGCCCCGGTTTCAGAGCATCAAAATTAGTTTATTGAGGCACAACAAGGTTTCAAGATGCAAGCCCCAATTCTTGAGCAGGTAGCGTCAAAATTTGATTTTGACACATATCGTGCTCTTAGAACCTTGTTTTAGAGCTCATCCCTCAAAATCTTCAGTTTCGAAGCATCAAAATTGGTGTTTGGAAGCACAACAAGCTTTCAAGACGCAAGTGCCGATTCTAGAGTCAATAGCGTCAAAATCTGATTTTGGCGCACGTTGTGCTCTTAGAACCTCATTTCGAAGCTTCTACTTTGAAAGCCCCGGTTTCAGAGCATCAAAATTAGTTTATTGAGGCACAACAAGGTTTCAAGATGCAAGCCCCGATTCTTGAGCAGGTAGCATCAAAATTTGATTTTGACACATATCGTGCTCTTAGAACCTTGTTTTAGAGCTCATCCCTCAAAATCTTCAGTTTCAAAGCATCAAAATTGGTGTTTGGAAGCACAACAAGCTTTCAAGACGCAAGTCCCTATTCCGGAGCCTGTAGTGTCAAAACGTGATTTTGATGCACATCGGGCTCTTAGAACGTCGTTGTGGTGCGTGTGGCTCGAAAGCTGTAGTTTTAAAATATCAAAATCAATGTTTAAAAACACAACAAGCTTTAAACACACAAGTCCCGATTCTCAAGTTGATAGTGTCAAAACACGATTATGACAAACACAGTGTTCTTAGAACCTCATTCCGGAGGTTGTACCTCAAAAGCCTCATTTTTTGAGCATAAAAATTAATAGTTAGAGACACAACAAGGTTTTAAGACACAAGTCCCAATTCTAGAGTCAGTAGCATCAAAACACAACTTTAATGTACATTGTGCTCTTAGAACCTCATTTCAAAGCTTGTGCCTTGAAAGCCCTGATTTTGGAACATCAAAATCAATGTTTTGAGGCACAACAAGGTTTCAAGAAGCAAGTCCCTATTCTGGAGTCTGTAGCATCAAAATTCCATTTTGAGGCACATCATTCTCTTAGAAGCTCATTTCGAAGCTTGTACCTCGAAAGACCCAATTTTGGAGCATCAAAATCAATGTTTGGAGGCACAACAATGTTTGAAGATGCAAGTCTCGATTCTAGAGTCAATAGCGTCAAAATTTTATTTTGGCGCACATCATGCTCTTAGAACCTCATTTTGATGCTTGTGCCTTGAAAGCCCGGGTTTCGGAGTATCAAAATAAGCGTTCTGGAAATTGTGCATCGAAAGCCCCAGTTTTCGAGTAACAAAATCTATGTTTGGAGGCACAACAAGGTTTCAAGATGCAAGTCCTAATTCTAGAGCCGGTAGCGTCAAAATTTGATTTTGACGCACATCGTGCTCTTAGAACCTTGTTTTGGAGCTTATGCCTCAAAATCTTCAGTTTCGAAGCATCAAAATTGGTGTTTGGAGGCACAACAAGCTTTCAAGATGCAAGTCCCTATTTTGGAGTCTCTAGTGTCAAAACGTGATTTTGATGCACATCGTGCTCTTAAAACCTTGTTTCAGAGTGTGTGGCTCAAAAGCTCTAGTTTCAAAATAGTAAAATCAATGTTGAAAGGCACAACAAGGTTTCAAGACACAAGTCCCGATTCTCAAGCTGATATCGTCAAAAGACGATTTTAACAAACGCGCTGTCCGTAGAACCTACTTTCAGAGGTTGTGCCTCAAAAGCCTCATTTTTTTAGCATAAAAATTAGTGTTTGGAGGCACAACAAGGCTTCAAGACACAAATCCCAATTCCAGAGTCGGTAGCATCAAAACATAATTTTGATGTACATCGTGCTCTTAGAACCTCATTTTGGAGCTTATGCCTTAAAAGCCCTGATTTTGGAACATCAAAATCAATGTTTTGAGGCACATCAATGTTTCAAGAAGCAAGTCCCTATTCGAGAGCCTATAGCATCAAAATTCAAATTTCATGCATATCATTCTCTTCTTAGAAGCTCATTTCGGAGCTTGTGCCTTGAAAGACCCAGTTTTAGAGTATCAAAATCAATGTTTGGAGGCACAACAAGGTTTAAAGATGCAATTCCCGATTCTAGAGTCAATAGCGTCAAAATTTGATTTTGCCGCACATCGTGCTCTTACAACCTCATTTTGAAGCTTGTGCCTCGAAAGCCCTAGTTTGGGAGCAACAAAATTAGTGTTTTGAGGCACAACAAGGTTTCAAGATGCAAGTCCCTATTCCAGAGCCTATAGTGTCAAAACATGATTTTGATGCACATCGTGCTCTTAGAACCTCGTTTCAGAGGTGTTGCGTGAAAGCTCCAGTTTCAAAACATCAAAATCAATGTTT